>NC_048238.1:5945491-5958530 GCF_002007445.2 Ailuropoda melanoleuca | reverse complement strand
AAATTTGGTAGACCCAGACACCTGTCAATTGCATTTAATAAAATCAGGATTACTAATGTGTATTGATTCAGGTGCTTAAAGATGTTCTTCTTTCCAACACATGACACCATTGGACTGTGTGTTTGAAACTCTCTGAAAAGAATTGTTGGCATTGAGATACATGGGAAAAATAACTTTTCCCATTCAACATTTAAAAATTCTCCCTTTCCTTTGTTACCAGACTTTCTGGAAAGACCATTTCTAGTGTTGCCTCTGCCCGAAGTGGGGACAGAGTATGATCACAGCCCAGACCGTAATGTTTCGCTTTCTAATCAAGTAAGGTTTCACATTCACTTCCAGTTTCCAGAATGTGTTGAAATCTCTTCTGCTACTGTCTCTTCCCCACTCTCTTCATCATTATGGATGAATACTTGATTTCAAAGCCCTCATTGTGAGCCTTGCACATGAGAGAGACATGTATGTGGTTAATCCATCATGGATAAGTGGACCTGTCCATCTTTCCAACCCTCAAAATTTAGATCTGATTTAACAAGCTGGTTGATTTCATTACTAATGAGGTCCTCTTTGCTGCACTTACAATGGAGAATTTGAGTTTTTTGAATATCACAAACCAAGGCTTTTCCGTTTCCTGCGTATTCTATTAGATTGACAGCAGTAGTAATTCTTACAATTGCTTTTAGTTTCTCTAATTAAAAATCGTATCAACTGTATAAGGAGCGACCAACAAATTCTTCTTTTGCCTTAGGTCAGGGGTTGGCAAACTAGAGCTGAAGGGTCAAATCCAGCTAGCCTCCCGTTACCGTTTTATTGGCACGCAGTCACACCCATTCCCTTCTGTGCTGTGTATGGCCACTTCGGAGCTACAATGGCAGCATTCTGGTGGCCTCCCGTTACCGTTTTATTGGCACGCAGCATTCTGTTGGTGTGACGGAGACTGTGACCACAAGGCTGATGAGATTTACTATCAGCCTCTTCCCAAAAAATATTTGCTGGTCACTGCCCTATATTTTTACGTGGTGCTGCTTGCTTGCTGGCTTAGTCTGTGCCAACCTGAATTAAGTCTACGTAGGAGATTTCAGATGCTACCATTACGGCTTTGGAGGATCTTTCTGACTCTAATATAGTCCCCATGCTTTATTCTAGCCAGACACATTCACATGTGTCTGGCATATGCAAGCAAGGCTTTCATTTTGCAGCTGATCAAAGATTTGCTTTGATCAAGGGAATTTTCCACCCAAGTCTTCCTTGAGCTAACAACCAATGGCACTATTGACTTGTATCCTATTTGTATTTTGTTATTTATATGATTCACGAATGGAAAGAAATATTCATTCATTGTCTTCTAATGCTTGCTCTTTTTTTTTTAAAGATTTTATTTATTTATTCGATAGAGATAGAGACAGCCAGTGAGAGAGGGAATACAAGCAGGGGGAGCGGGAGAGGAAGAAGCAGGCATAGCGGAGGAGCCTGATGTGGGGCTCGATCCCATAACACTGGGATCACGCCCTGAGCCGAAGGCAGACGCTTCACCGCTGTGCCACCCAGGCGCCCCTAATGCTTGCTCTTTTAAGGACATGGACAATTTGTACTTAGGGATGACCTCGCCAGATTCAGCAAATAAAAATACAGGATGCCTGCTTGGACTTGAATTTCAGATAAACACCAGCTAATTTTTTGGTAAAAGTATGTTTCGTAGACATATAATTCAAGTTTAATAGAGTGTCTTGTGTTTTATCTGGCAACCCCATTTGTGATTTAAATTTATAGCATAATGTTCACTATACTTCAATAATAATATTTTTTAAAAATACCCCTAATTTTCCCCAAACTAAAAAGTAAGAATAAATAAGTGTATAAAAGCTATATTTCCCAGGGTGGTAGAGCTCTGGGCACATGCCCTCAAAGACAGGGAGTTGACTTGAACTAAAGCACCGAAAACCCCACTTGCACAAATGCGTCTGTTGCATCAGTCGATGCCAACCATGGAAGAAACGGGTTTACACACACAGTTGTGGAGTCCTTGTTGGTTAGGAATTAGGCTATAACCCAGACTGATTAAATATTACCCATGCTTAGGCAAAACAAGGAAAGAACCCATGTCCTGGAGACAGGAAATTAACCCAGAGTCCAGCCTGGGGTAGGTGCTCCGTGAATATTTGTTGAATGGTGTCTGGGTGGTGAACACTCATGGAAGCAAATCCAAGAGATGGAGGAGCGTGCTGAAACTGGCACAAAGTACAAAGAGCTGCTGGGCCTCAGCCACCGCGATCGCAGGCACATTTCTGCTGGCACAACTCGCGTTCATATCTCCCTGAGATTTTTCATCCCCTTCCTAAATCTGTTCAACACAGTTTCTTAGCAGGGCACTCTGCAAGACTTTGGGTTTCAAGTCCATGTTAACGGAAGGTTTTTTTTAACATAGATCTTTTCTTTTTCATTCACTAATGGCAGCATCGATAATGCCCCACTCATAAAAATCATATGTTCTATAAATACTACTTTGAAATGTTTTACATGGGGCTCTACTTAGCAGCCCTACTTGATGTTTAGATCTGAGACTATTCATTTGAGGGACGCCTGGGTGGCTCAGTCGGTTAAGCATCTGCCTTCGGCTCGGGTCGTGGTCTCAGGGTCCTGGGATCAAGTCCCACATCAGGCTCCTTGCTCAGTGGAGAGCCTGCTTCTCCCTCTGTCTGCCTCTTCCCTCTGCTTATGCTGTCTCTCTCTCTGTGTCTCTGACAAATAAATAAATAAAATCTTAAAAAAAAAAGACTATTCATTTGTTAATATCTAATTAAACTTGTACGTAGAGAGGAAATAAGCCTTGGTTGGTCACCGGTGTTGACATTACATTCCTTGAAAGCAGACTTTGATGTTTCAGTCGTGGAGTGAGGCTGTAACAGCAGATTCCCGATGATATTGAGATGATTCAAAGGAACACAGGCTCCTCTGAATTCTTCTCCTCTCTTCCACTTTGTCGGCCCTTCCAGATATCTGCTCTTCCAAATGCGGGACTTATTTGTCTTTCATGAGCTGCAATGAGACACTCTCATTTTTGTACTGAATCTATGGCTTTCACACATTATAGGTTTGGGTTTTATATATTATCCTTAGAGTCAAAAGAAATGATTATGGATATCTGTAATTACAGTTATTGATGGAATTAGCTGAATAATGGAGGGCTGTGTTGGTTTTATTGAGGCTCTGTTTTGTTTATATTGGAATAATTTTGTGACATAATAATATATCAGATCGGATGCTCTAGAGGGTGATTTTAGGGAACTTAGGCCAAATGCTCTCCCAAGGGCTTACATGCAATTTTAATAATATTCAGCTAAACACATAATCAGATGTTTCTCATATATTTTCAAAAGCCCCATATGGTTTGAAATGCCTGCCAGATTTCTCTGTTTTGATAAACAGAATGACATTTATTTAAACAGTTCTGAAAAATATCTTCGTTCTCTATACCCAGGAGAGTTAATGAAGTCCCTGTTTTAAGCAATGAAATGCCACATAGCCTGGACCCATCCTATTGATGATTCTGATTTTATCTCTCAGGTGTCATTCTGGAGAGACCCAACGTATACTAGTCTTTAAAAATGTCAGGGTTGATAGCAAGTGTCTGTGACCTCAGTGAACTGGTTTGCATTGATTTTTTAAAAAGTGATTTGTTACATGTTGCCCAGGAAACATGGTATGCTCTAAAGAGGTTGTTAGTTTTACCACGTGACACCCAATATATTTATCATAAATTCCAATTAATACAAGTCCAAACAGAGTGACTGGGATGAATTGAATAGGGAAATGAGTGAGCCCTTTAGACATTTTTGGGTTATGTTGACATATTTTCTACACTGGCTCTGTGGGTCATTGCACCTACTAATTTAGATAGCAAGGAACTTTAATGGAACTGAAAGTCCCTGTCCTTGAAAAATGGGCTGTTTTTGTTTTGTTTGGCATTTTCCCTGTCCACCTTCCCCATCTTTGAGATTTGCTTTGACAGCTCTGAAGTTTGGGTTATATACAGTAATATCCACAAAGTAAGGAAATAATTAGGTTGCGTGATATGTTTTCATCCTGAAAACCACAGCTTTTAGATATTCCTGTAGTTTTCCCCTGTCCTTGCCTGCTGACCACCAGTTAACCAGACCAAACCAAAGGCATAGGGCAGTGCCCACGCTAGCACCCACAGCGTTGCTTGTTCTCTCATCCGCCACTTGGAATTGTGTGGTTTAGGTGAAGTTCAGCTGTACAAAAGCTATTTCCCAAAGCTGTCAATAAAGTACAAAAAAAGGCTTTTGATTTCAAACCAAGCACCAAATACTTAGAATTGCGTGTTGTTGCCAATTATCGGAGGAAGTCTACACTTCATTTACTCTCTAAGAAACATGGGCAAGAAATACCGTGGTATCAGAATGTCCAGGATTTGGAAACTGGATTCGTCCTGCTGAGGCCGAGGACAATCCAGAGAATAAGGTCTGGATGGCCCCTCACGGGATGTATGTCCGTGTTGAGTTACTGTGCCAGCAGTTTCCAAGATTTGCAAAGCGAGTCCTCTATTCTTTGTGGCTTCGCTTTTGTAAAATCAGGCGCTTGCAAGCTTCGTTTCGGGCTTTGGCTTCCATGTTTTCCTTATGTTTATCTGTGTCATTTCTTTGAATGATAACATTTAAATCATTCTACTGAGTCCTTATGAGAAGCTTCATCATTGTAATAATACTTATTTTACCCTATACCATACTTATTTAGGCTTATACCAATCCATTCGCTACCTTTTTACCTTAACGATGATGCTGGAACTTTCCTTTTCAATACTCAAAATATCTTTTCAAAAGTATCATGGTATGTTTTGAGGCAGAGCCTGCATTAGGTAGTTTTTGGTAATTACTAAAATTAATACTCATCTCATCAAGATGATTTCTGCATTCATAGGATGAAACAAGTTTCAGAAATAGACAGACCTAACTGTATTTTCAAATAACTACTGGCAAGACCATCTGCTAACAGAGTTTGGAATTTTCTATTTTGAAACTACAGAATAAAAGACCATTTTTAATTTGAGATTGTCCAGGACATTAAAGGGAGAGGAGAGTGTGTCGATATTGGTTACAGTAGAGGAACTGCAGATATTAGAGCTAGAAATTTCTGATGGAGGGGCGCCTGGGTGGCACAGCGGTTAAGCGTCTGCCTTCGGCTCAGGGCGTGATCCCAGAATTGTGGGATCGAGCCCCACATCAGGCTCCTCTGCTATGAGCCTGCTTTCTTCCTCTCCCACTCCCCCTGCTTGTGTTCCCTCTCTCCCTGGCTATCTCTATCTCTGTCAAATAAATAAAATAAAATAAAATATTAAAAAAAAAGAAATTTCTAATGGAAAGATTGATATATCTGACTCAAATACTCCACTGGACCTGGGATCAGGTGGGGTGAGCTTTCTGCTTTCCCCTGGAATGAATAGACAGAAAGGGCTTTCAGGTGGTGCCCATTAATCAGCTCCCCTCCCGCCCCGCCAAGTCTGAGAGGTGCACCATTGTCATTTGCGTGCCCTTTGTTTGCTTCAGTTCCCTGACTCCTGAAAAGTTGCAAGGCTGTTGGGGAGAAATTCATAAGCGAGCTTACATTTAAAGTAAGAATGTCGGTTGTCTAGATTTTGTAGAATTAAAAAAATAATTTTGAGTAATTTCATAAGAAGACTAGATCTGTAAAAAGGGAGGCTTTGTTATGCGAACACAACTCTCAGAAACAAATGAAAAAGTAACAGTGTGAGTAAAGTTAAAGAGGAAGACAGGAAATCATTCAGATAATCTCCAGGTACGAACACATTATTATTTTTTTAAAGATTTATTTACTTATTTTAAAGAGAGCGAGAGCATGGGGGGATGGGCAGAGGGAGAGAGAGAGATACAGTCTTAAGCAGACTCCATGCTGAGCTGGGAGCCTGATGGGGGCTCAGTCTCACAACCCTGAGATCATGACCTGAGCTGAACCCATTGCGCCATATCGGTGCTCCACGGACACGTTATTTTTTATACTAACGTATCTGCCTACATTGCTGAATTCAAAATACCTGAATATGTTGCACAGAAAAATGTTTTGTAAATCTTATGAAAATGAGTAGTCGAATAGAATTTTCCACTCACAGTCATTTTTTACTTATCTTTGTAACAAATTTTTGTTTTGTAATGTGAGTAACAAATTCATTGTTCATGTTGTCAAAGGCACTTGACTTTTAAGAAATCTTCCCAACACTGATGGGATAGTGCATGGGCTCTTACTATCCTTTACCAAAGACTGGTCTTACTTTATACTTGAAAACACTGAAACATACCTCCAACGGGTATGAATGAGAAAGACATATAATGAGTAAACACTCCTTGTATTTTCCAATAAATCTTTCCAAACCACAATATATATTCATATGTATTTATAAGCAGAATTTTATTTTATTTTTTTTTTATTTTTTTAAAGATTATATTTATTTATTTGACAGAGATAGAGACAGCCAGCGAGAGAGGGAACAGGGAGAGTGGGAGAGGAAGAAGCAGGCTCACAGCAGAGGAGCCCGATGTGGGGCTCGATCCCATAACGCCGGGATCACGCCCTGAGCCGAAGGCAGACGCTTAACCGCTGTGCCACCCAGGCGCCCCAGAATTGAATTTAAAAACAAGCACAGAGGAGAAATAAATAATAGTACATGGATATTTTATTATCTCTTAAAATAGCTTTACTTGAAAAGACCATCATTCTGTGGTAAATGGACCCACTTGATCTTGAATTAACCATGGATTGGGTGCATCCCATTACCATCAGCAAGCCAACTTTAAGGCAATAAGAAGGAAGACAGGTCACCTCTGGGACCCCCATGGCCAACTTAAGTGGGAAGGACCAGCAGGAAATCATTTGAGTTCTTTGAAGAAGAAATGGCAAAGGTCTTCTAGTTGGTAGATTTCAGTTATCATTACTTGGAAACAACTAAAGATCATATATTTGTATGTAGGAAAATAGATCTAGGGGCCCCTGGGTGGCTTAGTTGGTTGAGCGTCTGCCTTCGGATCAGGTCATGATCCCAGGGGCTCAGCGGGGAGCCTGCTTCTCCCTCTCCCTCTCCCTCTGCCCCTCTCCCCTGCCCATGCTCTCTCTCTCTCTCTGTCTCTCTCTCAAATAAATTAATTTATTAAAATCTTAAAAAAAAATAGATCTAGTGCATACTTTGAAAGAGAGCTGGGCATTTAGCAAGTAGCAACACCAACGCCTAGAAGTTGTCTGGTTTTTATGTTGGGCGGCATTTAATAGAAACTGGGTGAGTATCCCACATGAGACAGAGACAAGCAGAGGACTGGGTGTTTCTATTCTATGCAAACCCATGTTTCCTTAGTAAAACCCCAAAAATACACCTGCTAACTGCCTGCTGGGTTATCACAATCTCTGCATCATCACAGCATATCCACCTGGTTACGATTACTGATGAATATTGTTCGCATTAAGATCTGAAGATGAGACTGACTTTCTTTACTTAATTAAATACAGTAAGCATGTTACATAAATTAATGGACTTTTTTGCATGTAAACTTTTCTTGTAATAACCCCTCAAAGAGTAAGAACTTGAAAAGAATGATAATTCAGTGTCTTTGCAGCTAAAAGGATATTAATGGTATTTCTTGACATTTTGTTGGCTTGCAAGTGGGCCACGTCACTGAATGCAATGTGTACAGGGACATTTACTTGTCATAGCATCTTTGACAAGTGAAATTCCCCCATTAGATTATAAATAAAAACAGCTGTGCAATCTCAGGCAAGTTGCATAAACTGAAGATGTGTTGAATTTAAAAATGAAACAGTTATTGTGGAATTAAACTCCTCCAGCTTTTAAATATCATTATAGACAATTTAATAAGGCATTTTAGAATAACCGTGGCTTTTTGCAAAAAAAAAAATAAAGTAAAAAAAACAAATAGAACCCAGAGGCTTCCAACGTCAACTTAGTTTTGTTTTTGTTTTTGTTGTGAATGCTTCCCAATTATTGTTATGAAACAAAATGCAAAACCAAAAAATATAGATAAGAATTCCATCAATAGAGGCGCCTGGGTGGCACAGCGGTTAAGCGTCTGCCTTCGGCTCAGGGCATGATCCTGGCGTTATGGGATCGAGCCCCACATCAGGCTCCTCCGCTATGAGCCTGCTTCTTCCTCTCCCACTCCCCCTGCTTGTGTTCCCTCTCTCACTGGCTGTTTCTGTCTCTGTCGAATAAATAAATAAAATCTTAAAAAAAAAGAATTCCATCAATAAGATTTTTAAATTACATATTTGATTAGAGCTGTTTTAAATTTAGATCATAAATCAAGTGAGATTGAGAATACATCGACTAAAAAGCCAAGTTTGAAAATGTTACAGTCTCTCATCATTTAAATAGAAGCCATTTGTTATTCGGAGCTCTCTACTGATGCTATAAATATTTTATAAATGATACATACTAGCTTAGTCTCTTGAGAGCTGAGCAAAACTGTCTTAAAAATCTGGGTGAATTAAGTGTCATTCGTTCAGATACAATGTAGAAGTAGAGAGAAGTCCCTTAAAAAGTTAAAAATTGAGCTNAAAGTTTGAAAATGTTAAACAGTCTCTCATCATTTAAATAGAAGCCATTTGTTATTCGGAGCTCTCTACTGATGCTATAAATATTTTATAAATGATACATACTAGCTTAGTCTCTTGAGAGCTGAGCAAAACTGTCTTAAAAATCTGGGTGAATTAAGTGTCATTCGTTCAGATACAATGTAGAAGTAGAGAGAAGTCCCTTAAAAAGTTAAAAATTGAGCTACCCTATGACCCAGCCATTGCACTACTGGGTGTTTATTCCAAAGATACAGACGTAGTGAAGAGAAGGGCCATATGCACCCCAATGTTCATAGCTGCATTGTCCACAATAGCCAAATCATGGAAGGAGCCGAGATGCCCTTCAACAGATGACTGGATTAAGAAGCTGTGGTCCATATATACAATGGAATATTACTCAGCTATCAGAAAGAACGAATTCTCAACATTTGCTGCAACATGGACGGCACTGGAGGAGATAATGCTAAGTGAAATAAGTCAAGCAGAGAAAGACAATTATCATATGATTTCTCTCATCTATGGAACATAAGAACTAGGAGGATCGGTAGGGGAAGAAAGGGATAAAGAAAAGGGGGGTAATCAGAAGGGGGAATGAAACATGAGAGACTATGGACTCTGAGAAACAAACTGAGGGCCTCAGAGGGGAGGGGGGTGGGGGAATGGGATAGACCGGTGATGGGTACTAAGGAGGGCACGTATTGCATGGTGCACTGGGTGTTATACGCAACTAATGAATCATGGAACTTTACATCGGAAACCAGGGATGTACTGTATGGTGACTAGCATAATATAAAAAAAAATCATTAAAAAAAGAAAAAGAAGTAGAGAGAAGTCATTAGAACAGTTTAAGAAAATTATATGTGCTAGAGGAAGGAGAAATCCTCCAATCGAGTAAAGGGATCCTGCAAAATCATATATAGTTTTCTAATAAAGCCCAGAAGGATATAGTCCATGACATCATAAATTCATGGGACTTTTAAGATTAAATTAGTCAGCCTGGGCCCCTCCATGTAGCAAAAACTGCAGGGACGTCATTGTCTTGCCCAAAGTGGCAGAGCTCATTAGCAGCAGACTCAAAACCAGTCTGTTCGTTCTATACGTGATTGATTTTACTATAATATCAGCATATATACATTTTAATGTGAAAGTTTCCCAAGACTTTTATTGATCTACCTACAAATATTATAGTTGGATTCCCGAAGATATCTCAAGTTACCTTTTGTTGTTTGGTTTTTACTCTAGCTGCTTTTCCTTTCTCTAATTTTTTTTTAAAGATTTTATTTTTTTATTTGACAGAGATAGAGACAGCCAGCAAGAGAGGGAACACAAGCAGGGGGAGTGGGAGAGGAAGAAGCAGGCTCCTAGCGGAGGAGCCTGATGTGGGGCTCGATCCCATAACGCCGGGATCACGCCCTGAGCCGAAGGCAGACGCTCAACCGCTGTGCCACCCAGGCGCCCCTTCCTTTCTCTAATTGACCTTTTACACTGAGTAGTCCCAGGTACTGTGGGAACGCTGAGTAGGACTGGGTAATTTTGCGATTCTGATAGAGAAGAAGTTACAGGAGCTCTGGGGCATATACACAGAAAAGAGTTCTTTCTCATTTTGCCCCCCAAACCGTAGCTCCTGATGCAATCCATAAAAATAGTAGAATGTTACTTTCAGAGATTTCCGCAGGCAGCCAATGGTGAGGCTGTTCATAGCCATCTTGTTCTCTCTTATTGACACTGAAGATCATGGAAGGAGATCTCAGTCTCCTGTGTGTTGCACACGACACCTGTCCCCACACAAATGTCCCCTTGACCCTGTCTAGTTGAGCCTTATGTGTATGTCCCTCAGCTATGAGAGAAGCGACCAAGAGGAGGCCAAATTCATCCTTCACCTAGACAAAATGTCAATGGTTGGGTTATGCTAATAAATTATCCCTGCATTACAACTGTCTGTAGGTTTCTATGGGCAAAAGGTAAAATTAGATCCAGCCACAAAATTACACATGTACTCTGAACCAAAAAAATATAAACAAAACAAAGATTTTCCTTTTGTTTTCAATTAAAGGCAAAATTGCAGAGGCAGTTCTGGTGATGGTACAAAGTGGACACTTTCAAGCTCTTGGGCATTTGAGCCAGAGAAGACACATAAGGCAAGAATTAAGGGGTACTAATCCATCGCTTCTCTTTGTAAGTGTCTTGTCACTTGTCACTTGTCTCGTCAAGCATTCTAGAAACGCTTATCAGCTTCATCTGTATGATCATGGTTGTTTTTACCAAAGTTTTCAGGTAGATCAAATAGATGTAATTGTTGATTTTCTTTTTCATTCATTTTTACCGAGGGCTGTGGCAGGCACTAAGCATATTCAGAGATGAAAGTCCTGTCCCTGTTTACTGAAGCCTATTAAAACAAGGGACATGGTATTTGATGTCTCTTAAGCCCTAAAAAGGTGACAAGTACTCCTTTTGAGCATTCTTTTGATGTCCTAAACGCTACTGAGTTCAGCCTCTGCTGGTTTACTAGACAAACCACTCAGTTCTGGACGGAAGGATCATCAGGCATAATCCACTGGCACAGGCCAGACAGATTAATAGGGAGGGTCATCAATGGGGTTCCAAGATCAGTGTGATTCTAGCCTCACACAGAGCTCAGGACGTGAGATGTAGTGAGGAATATCTTCTTTAAAAAGAGCACCTGCTGGGAAAGGCAAGAGAGACCACTCTTGAAGGGAGAGGAAAATAGTAGCTCTACTGTACAACTACCACAGGGGAATCATCGTATGTTGTATTAGTACGATGTCCACACGTGTAGGCATGACCTCGGAAAAATGACATACCAACTAAACTGTGGTACCAAGACCGAGGAGTTTTGTTGAGAACACCGAGGACAAATCCAGCCACAAAATTACATACGTACTCTGAGCCAAAAAAATATGAATTTCTTTGTTTCTCCCTCACCTCCATGTCTTTCCAGAAGCCAACGTGGATAAAGGAATGCCACGTTGAACCTGTGGTGAGCTGCAGGTATGACATTATCAATCTATGAATTACTTTGGGTCCAAGTGTTTCGCTCGTGTCGATCTTGCCTCTTCCTCAAAGCTGGGAAAGCTGTGGCAACTGGAACCTCATTATACTCGTTTGAGGCGGGGCGCCTAGGAGGCTCAGTTGGCTTCACGTCCCACTCGTGGTCTCAGCTCATGGTCAGGTCATGATCTCAGGGTTGTGAGGTCAAGCCCCACGTCAGGCACCACGCTCATCAGGGAGTCTGCTTGAGATTCTCTCTCCCTCTCCCTCTGCCTCTCCCACTCGTGCTCTCTCGCTCTCTAAAATGAATACGTTTTTGAAATCTAAAAATAAATAAATAAATAAATCCCTTTGAGGCACCAGCGCTCAGCATTCCGATGGCTTATGTCATAAATGTTTGGAAAACATCCTTTTGGTAACTGAGGGAAGTTTGCCATACATTAAACCATGTAAAGGCTAGCTGGGTGACTTGCTGTCCAACCTCATCTCCTCCTCTATACCCATTTCTCAGTCTGTCATCCAGTCCCTGTGCAGCAACAGTAAATACTGTTGTGAGAATCATGGTGTCCTTGCAAAATCTAATGAGAGCTATGGCCCTTTGCCACAGGAAATATCCAGTACACACAAAACTGCCCCAGCGTGTTTAGGGTGTTCCTGACCCATCACTGTCAATCCATAGATCCCACGTAGCACCCACCTGCTCGCTAGCCCAGCCCTGCGCTCTTGCTGTGGTCTGAGGAACACAGGGCTTTCCTCCATGGCCCACCATATTCCTGAGTTCTTAAGTCAAGTAAATTTGTCTGTTGTTAAATGCCTTGGTCCCCTGTCACAGATTTATACTTCACATTATTACGTTAAGGTTTATCTGAAATCAAAGGAAAATCTTATTTTGTTTCACTTGGCCTTAAAGTGATAAGTCCACCAGAACCTGTTTTGAGTGGCCTTTCTTGATATCTGGGTGCAATGGCATCGTTGGCCAACACTTCTTGGGCTGAGGAGGAAACTTCTAGAACGTCTGAATGAGGAGCTCAGCAAATCCTCTTCCCCAAAAGCCTTGATAAAACTGGAAAAGATGATAAAAAATAACCATTTCAAGTTTCTGAAATCAGACCAAAGGACATATAAGAGCTGTCAAGCATTTCCTTAGTAGTTCTCTTGTCAGAACTTCAAGATCCTGCATTGTCTTCTTGTCCTGTCCATTTTGCCAAGCCTCACCCTAGATCAACACAACTATCTCATCTTTCAGATCCAGCATCAGATAACAATGCCTTTTTTCCTCTTGGAAAAACCCAACTGACCTACCAACCAGCCCCAGGTCTGTGCCATTGGTCCCCCATGAATTCCAGTACTATCTGGGGCTGGGTATCACTTAGAGATGCCTTCATTTCCCCCTGCAGCCTCCTCCGACGTTACCCTAGGT
>NC_048238.1:5939422-5944447 GCF_002007445.2 Ailuropoda melanoleuca | reverse complement strand
CCGAGGACAAATCCAGCCACAAAATTACATACGTACTCTGAGCCAAAAAAATATGAATTTCTTTGTTTCTCCCTCACCTCCAGGTCTTTCCAGAAGCCAACGTGGATAAAGGAATGCCACGTTGAACCTGTGGTGAGCTGCAGGTATGACATTATCAATCTACGAATTACTTTGGGTCCAAGTGTTTCGCTCGTGTCGATCTTGCCTCTTCCTCAAAGCTGGGAAAGCTGTGGCAACTGGAACCTCATTATACTCGTTTGAGGCGGGGCGCCTAGGAGGCTCAGAGGGCTTCACGTCCCACTCGTGGTCTCAGCTCATGGTCAGGTCATGATCTCAGGGTTGTGAGGTCAAGCCCCACGTCAGGCACCACGCTCATCAGGGAGTCTGCTTGAGATTCTCTCTCCCTCTCCCTTTGCCTCTCCCACTCGTGCTCTCTCGCTCTCTAAAATGAATACGTTTTTGAAATCTAAAAATAAATAAATAAATAAATCCCTTTGAGGCACCAGCGCTCAGCATTCCGATGGCTTATGTCATAAATGTTTGGAAAACATCCTTTTGGTAACTGAGGGAAGTTTGCCATACATTAAACCATGTAAAGGCTAGCTGGGTGACTTGCTGTCCAACCTCATCTCCTCCTCTATACCCATTTCTCAGTCTGTCATCCAGTCCCTGTGCAGCAACAGTAAATACTGTTGTGAGAATCATGGTGTCCTTGCAAAATCTAATGAGAGCTATGGCCCTTTGCCACAGGAAATATCCAGTACACACAAAACTGCCCCAGCGTGTTTAGGGTGTTCCTGACCCATCACTGTCAATCCATAGATCCCACGTAGCACCCACCTGCTCGCTAGCCCAGCCCTGCGCTCTTGCTGTGGTCTGAGGAACACAGGGCTTTCCTCCATGGCCCACCATATTCCTGAGTTCTTAAGTCAAGTAAATTTGTCTGTTGTTAAATGCCTTGGTCCCCTGTCACAGATTTATACTTCACATTATTACGTTAAGGTTTATCTGAAATCAAAGGAAAATCTTATTTTGTTTCACTTGGCCTTAAAGTGATAAGTCCACCAGAACCTGTTTTGAGTGGCCTTTCTTGATATCTGGGTGCAATGGCATCGTTGGCCAACACTTCTTGGGCTGAGGAGGAAACTTCTAGAACGTCTGAATGAGGAGCTCAGCAAATCCTCTTCCCCAAAAGCCTTGATAAAACTGGAAAAGATGATAAAAAATAACCATTTCAAGTTTCTGAAATCAGACCAAAGGACATATAAGAGCTGTCAAGCATTTCCTTAGTTGTTCTCTTGTCAGAACTTCAGGATCCTGCATTGTCTTCCTGTCCTGTCCATTTTGCCAAGCCTCACCCTAGATCAACACAACTATCTCATCTTTCAGATCCAGCATCAGATAACAATGCCTTTTTTCCTCTTGGAAAAACCCAACTGACCTACCAACCAGCCCCAGGTCTGTGCCATTGGTCCCCCATGAATTCCAGTACTATCTGGGGCTGGGTATCACTTAGAGATGCCTTCATTTCCCCCTGCAGCCTCCTCCGACGTTACCCTAGGTAGTTATGCTACATTTTTGCTGCTCATTTAAGCCTTCTTTCCCATTCTTGCTTCCCTGGATCCTCGGGTAAAACGGTTCCTCTGTATCCTGGAGGGAAAAGAACAGTCAAGTCAGAACTAAGTCAAAGTGCGTGCCTAGTGAGCCAGCCTAGTTATCCTCTCCTTTTCCGTCTTCTTTCTCACCTGGCAGCATCCTCCTGAGCAATTTCTCGCCCCTTGTCCTCCAGCTTCAGCTGCCTTCTCTACGGGCTCCCTTGCTTCAACTCATCAAAACCTACAAAAATCGTATCATTACTTCTTCCCAGGAAGAAATATGTCTTCACATCACCTTACACCTTACACCTTACACCTGTCTCTCCTTTCATAGCCATATTCCTTTCATAGCCATATCTTTGTTATGTGGGAAAACACACAGAACATAAAATTCACCATTTGAACCATCTGAAAATGGCATTTCACATTTAAAGTGCACGCTTTGGTGGCATTTCGTACATGCACAATGCATGGGGACACTCACCACTGTCACGTTCCAGAACATTTTCAACACTCGAAAAAGGGACCCTGAAACCATCAGTAGTCCCTCTGTCCCCCAGTCAAGCCCGGCAACCACTGATCTGCTATCTCTCTCTCTCTCTGGCATTTCTTGTTCTGGGTATGACACATGAATTCAGAGCCATATTTCGTGCAAAGATTGTAAACAGCTAACAGCATCCTCAGTCTCATTCTCCCATGTTCTTCTCAAGCCAATCTAACCTAACCCAGATGCAGGTGGGAGAGCCCTCATGTCTGCCACTGAGTAGCTCTCTCAAAGACCTCACAGGACAATCCCATTTGTCATCCAAGGGCTCTGTAGTCCTTTCCTCCTGCACACTTGTGAAACATTGGAAACACATCAGGAGGGCTTATTTGGATTGCAATTTACATTTCTTGTTCTCAACCAAGATGTGAACACCCACTCATAATGCCATGTCCAGTAGTGGAAAATTCACAAATACCACAGCCCTCGTGCCGGGTTTCTGGACTTTCACTTCTCTGCTCGCCCAGTTGGACTTCCGAAAAGGCCGCCTCGGGTTCATTTGCGTTTTAGATTTTTATTATCAATTTTGTTTTCATATGTTAAGTCAAAGTGGGTATTTCACATTGTACCATTGCCTCCTGAAATTATACGTTCTAGGTTTGTGAGTGGTTTTTGAAGGTTCAAGTGCATAAAAACATGGTGAATTGGCCTAGACCTTCAGTTTTTATCAAGAATTGTAAAGTCTCGGGGCATCTGTGTGGCTCAGTTGGTGAAGTGTCTGCCTTTGGCTCAGGTCACGGTCCTGGGGTCCTGGTATTGAGCTCCGCGTCAGGCTCCCTGCTCAGCAAGAAGCCTGCTTCTCTCTCTCCCTGCCGCCTGCTCGTGCTTGCCCTCGCCATCTCTCTCTCTCTGATAAATAAGTAAAATCTTAATAAAAAAAAAAAGACATAGGTCTTCAGATGATTTAGGGCCTACTTTATCACGTATATTTTTAAAAATATAACTTAAAATATATTCTCTCTGAATATAGAAAGCATTTGTGGGACCATTACCTATCTACAGAAATGGGAAAATGTTTAAAACTCATTTTTCAAAATTCTGTCTGGTAGCAATATGGAAAAATGGGGATAGGGTGAGGAGGGGATTTGTTTTTAGAGTTGTTTTTTCTTCTTCCTAAAATGAGAGGGACTGTCACTGCCGATCTGAAAGCTAATGCCGGAAATAATTCAGAGTTATCCAGGGACACCTTTGTTCTTGCTAGAAGTTGACATTTACAGATTTGCAGAAGGTCATCTTGTCCCTTAGGCCGGAAGACAGCATAACATTAATTTCCCTATTTAATTAAATCAACTAAAAAGGAACAAGTGATCCAGGACTGTGGCCTAAAAATTATTACCGGGTTTGGAAGAGTAATGGAGTAAACAAGAGAACATTATTTGTTAATGTCAGTGAAATAATAAGATTGTGATTTTTGTTCCCACAGGACATCATTACCTAATAACACACTCAGTGCTGGGTTTCCAGCATCGAGTTTAAGAAGCTTATGCTAAGGTCAGTAGACTAGGTTCAAAACATTTCTTGCTTGTAATATCCTGGCCACTGGGGTTGCAATTTTCTTTATCATTGGTGTTTTTGGAAACCTTCTTTATATGTGAAATGAGTTCGGATTTTAAAAAAACCCTCTATGCTATATGGAATTAGTATTTTGATTATTCAAGGGTTTTGGACCATACTATGGTTTAAAAAGTTCTTTCCCATCATCAACTTGACTAGGTGTTTTTTCCCATTTACTTAAGCTGTATTTTAAGCCTCTGATTAATTCAGAATTGAGTAGTGATTGCCCATCACTTCTGGACATGCGACTTACTCGGTCCTTCAGAAATGAAAGGGGTCGGGGGTTTTGATTGTTACTTGTTTTTTGTTTTTTTTTTAAAGATTTTATTTATTTATTCGACAGAGATACAGACAGCTAGCGAGAGAGGGAACACAAGCAGGGGGAGTAGGAGAGGAAGAAGCAGGCTCCCAGCGGAGGAGCCTGATGTGGGGCTCGATCCCATACTGCCGGGATCACGCCCTGAGCCGAAGGCAGACGCTTAACCGCTGTGCCACCCAGGCGCCCCTTGATTGTTACTTGTTTGCGGTATGTGTATGTGTGAGAGAGAGAGACAGAGACAGAGACAGAGACAGGGAGACAGTGCACATTATTTGTGGCGACATGTCTGAGATATTGTCTGCCAGGGAAGCTTGTTAAAGAATCAGGATCCAGGGTTTTAACTAGGGAGTTGATCACTAAGGCACCCCCTGCCTAGCATGTACCAAAATTCCAGACTCTCAGAAGGAGAGCAGGCGTTCACCATAAACTACATTGTTCGTACAAACAATTTAGCACAGTGAGCCCCTCGTATCAGAGAATGGTGACGATATTCCTGAACCCCCAAGTTCCCAGATACCAACCAAGGGCCAACTCTGCAAGCAGGAGATCTCTAGGAGAGCAGTCTCAGGTCACCTGTGTTACTATTTTTCTGCGCGACCATCATGTCCCTTATGTCTGGCTCAGACATACCTCCGGATCCATCCCCATCATGGAATCTTAGGCTTCATCCGTAGGAGTCACTTCCATTCCCTGAGAGGACCGTGTTCTTTCCCACCTGTTCACGGCCTCTTACTCCTTCTTCTGCCTGTGGTGTTGTGGAGATGGCTCATGCCTTGGTAAGCCGACCCAAAATACCATGCAGCCACATACACATGAGTGAGTCAACAAAAGGCTAGGGTTTTTGAACACTGATGTTTGAAACACTGATGTTCCTGGACATGACTGTCCTGTTTATGTTTTTGAAACAGGTATGTTTTGTTTTGTTTTTTTTTTTTAATTTTTTTAAAAGATTTTATTTATTTGACAGAGAGACAGCCAGCGAGAGAGGGAACACAAGCAGGGGGAGTGGGAGA
>NC_048238.1:5919780-5936751 GCF_002007445.2 Ailuropoda melanoleuca | reverse complement strand
TTTTTTTTTTTAATTTTTTTAAAAGATTTTATTTATTTGACAGAGAGACAGCCAGCGAGAGGGAACACAAGCAGGGGGAGTGGGAGAGGAAGAAGCAGGCTCACAGTGGAGGAGCCCGATGTGGGGCTCGATCCCAGGACTCTGGGATCACGCCCTGAGCCAAAGGCAGACGCTTAACGACCGAGCCACCCAGGCAGCCCAAAACAGGTATGTTTTTATACAGGTTTTAGTATCCCTCCATTTCATAGATGATGCCATTAGGATTTCCTTCTGAAGCTTGTTTCCTTTTCCTCTGATCATTCTTTTAAAAGGATGAATTGAAATGTGGTTCTTTAATAATCAGTTATTGCTAGCAAATCTAAATTTTACACATTTCTTCTGATTAAGGAGATTTGCACTTCCTGAATTGCTGCCCTCTTTAGGGATTTTTCCGCCTTATAATGTGAAATTTAAACATTAGATTTTTGTTGTTGTTGTTGTTATAGTAACTCTTCTCTTCATGGAATAGTTGTCGTTTATCCTCAATGATACATTTCAAAGTGTAACAGAGTGACAAGTGTCGGTAATGATGTGAAAACATGAGAACCCTCAGACACAGCCCGTAAGAACGTAAGAGGGGGAAGCTGCTTTGGAAAACAGTTTGGCGGTTCCTCAAAAAGTTAGACACAGACTTACCATATGACTCAGCAATTCCCCTCTTCGATACATACCCAAGAGAACTGAAAACATTTGTTCACAAAGAAACTTGAATATGAATATTTGAAGCAACATATTCCTCCTAGTCAAAAAGTGGAAACAGCCCAAATGTCTATCAGCTGGTGAACAGAGGAACAGAATGTGGCCTATTTATATGAGGAAATATTATTCACCCACAAAAAGGAATGAAATCTTGTTTCGTGCTTCAGTGTCAATGAACTTTGAAAGCATTATGCTAGGTAAAAGAAGCCAGACACGAAGGTTGCATATGATATGACTACTTACATTAAATACCAGAATCGGCAAATCTATAGAGACAGAAGGTAGATTTGTGGTTGCCAGGTGCTGGGAGGAGGGGATGAAGAGTGCTGCTAGGTGGGATGGGGTTTCTCTGTGGAGTAATGATGGTATTCTGGAATTAGATAGTAATTCCACAGTCGCGTGAACATAGTAAAATCACTGAACTCTATGCTTTTCAAATGGGGGATTTTAGGGTGTGTCAATTATATCTCAAAAAATGAAAAAAAAAATCAAACCATGAATTTCCATTTGAAGATAAAGTAAAAACTGTTTTGAGTTTCTCTGTGAAGCACTTTAAAGAACTTTACAGCAGAGGACCTAATGAAATTTTTAAAGAGAAATGAGAACTGGAAACCAATGTCAACCCCACTTAATTCAACAGTCATGTGATTGTTTGAAGAATCGTTTGATTCAGCAATTAGTGTTTCCGTTGTCAGAGTCCCCAATCACAGCTAATAATACGTGGTAATGTACAGTTAGTGATCCTGATAAAGTAAATAGCTTTCTTCACGGGAGTCTTCAGTCTGCTTTGAAATATCGCAGATTTTCTCACAGATGCCCGAATAGCAGGAGGCAAAGACATATTGAGGGCATTTGGAAATTCTCACTTTCTCCTATCACTCCACCAATAAAAGTAAAAAACGTGAATGATGATGTATGTGAAAAGCTCATGTCTTTCTCCTTACACTCAGTTGAAATGCTGTTACATTTTTCAGTCTTGTTACCTTTGGTAGCTTGTGATCGGGCCAAAAAACAATTGCTCAGAAAGAGGAATTACTTTAAGCAATGCCGTAGTTAAAATTGCATTTCCACTTACTGCTTTTTCCTCAGTGTTTATGCTACTTGAAGAAATAGAATCATACTCTCGTATTTTTCCATGTTTGTGCTTTGTAACTGCTTTTTCCTCAGTGTTTATGCTACTTGAAGAAATAGAATCATACTCTCGTATTTTTCCATGTTTGTGCTTTGTAAAATTTTTTTTACTTTATTTATTTACGATGCATGCTTACGAGCTACTGTATCTTTTGTGCTGTGCTATTTGATCAAGTAAAATGGCAACAAACCACTTCACCAATAACAGGGGAGCAGTTGGAACACCTTGAATGTATAAACAGAGTACTGGTAGAATAAATTAAGTGTCCAAAAATGATGACAGGTTTTAAAAGATCCTTTTATTTGGGGTTTTTATTTTTGTTAACATGTTATAAAATTAGGCATGCTCATTATAGGAAAGTAAGAAGAAATATTTATTCATCTACTTAAGGAAAATTGCTAAATATCTACCATCTGTCAGACTCAGGGAATACGAGGTTGAATAAGGCATACAAAGGAACTCTTAATTACGGAGGCGTCTGCTAGTGTGCCAGAGGGGACCCTCCATCTGGTCAGTGGGTGCATCCTGGTTCCCTGAAGCAGATGATTAGGGACCTCCCCTTACTTTCTTTCTACTGCTCTAAGATCCCGCAGTTTCACTTGACCCCAAGAGTGAGGCCATGCGTGGGTCCAGGAGTAAGAATTGTAAAAACCTAGCCGTTGTATTCACGTTTATTCATTATAATCCCCCAAAATTGTAAATCTGTGGTCAAAAAACCAGAAAATGTGAATTATTTGGGAATTTGGGAATACTTCAAAAGAAATCCGAATCAGAGCATAAATCAACAACCTATTAGGGATGGGGTTTGATCGTAGTTCCGCCACCCACGAAACCTTTGCAGTAAAAGACAAGGTAAATGGTAAGAAATTCTAGAAGAGAAACATCAAAATGAGATCCATGTACATCCTGGAGAGCCACTGCACACAGCTTTGGATTGCTTCACATAAATAACAAGAACAGAACTTTCATTTCCTGCTCCGCGTTGCTTATGGAGTTTCTTGGGTCGTTCTGGAGAGAGCAGGGCACCATTTGTCCACCAGTTATAGCAGAGGAAGGCGTGGGTACCTAACTCATTGGAATGTTCATAGGATCAGCATTGACTGGCAATAGGCTGAGCATTTAAATCTGTTGTCTTGGCTGATCCTTCTAATAGCCTACAAATCAAATATTATTAGTATCTGTACCTTACAGATGTGAAAACAGATGGATAGAGAGCTAAGTATTTTGCCTGGAAATGAAGAGCGAGTGATTGGTAAAGATGGACATGGTTGAGGGGCGCCTGGGTGGCTCAGTCAGTGAAGCGTCTGCCTTCGGCTCAGGTCATGATCTCGGGGTCCTGGGATCAAGCCACGTGTCATCTGGCTCCCTGCTGCGTGGGGTGTCTGCTTCTCCGTCCCCCTGCTCTTGCGCTGTCACTCGCTGTCCCTCTCTCGCTCTCCCTCTCAAATAAAATCTTAAAAAAAAAAAAAAGATCGACATGGTTGATATTTAATCATCATGACTGGTCTATCTAATGTCTGTACTACACTTTCCTTCATCTCTGTATGGCAGACACGTACTCACTCATTTAAGACCTAGGTCAAAGATCTGTACTTCACCTTTTATAGAACGCGTCGTCTTTTGGTTCTCAAACACACTTCTTGTTCTCTCTCTCGTGGTTGCATCCCTCTCCCACCACATATGACGGCTGTTTACTTCCTGGTTACCCTCAAGGGAAATGTTCTGTTCATATTCATGATGTTATTCCTGGAACCTGGCCTACTCCCAGGCATACAGGAGGTGCTCAGTATACGTTTACAAACAAATGGCGATGAATTAAAGGAATACATGTTGAATACACATGAATTCTCCATTCCCTGTTTTGATGCAGATACTAAAATTAAGTTTACCTGGTTAAAACATTGCCTTGAAATGTATTCGAACTCACCATTTTCTACGAATCAACCAGAAACCCTTTGTTTTTAGATTTTCACTATATCATTGCAAAATGTGGAGTGGAACCAAAATCAGAGCAGACAGTTGATGTCCGTCTGAGGCGTGAAGCTCACCCCCGCTGCCTGTCTCACTCCTCACACACTTGCATCAATGTCCACAAGTGCACCGTTGATGAACTCTCCTTCCCTTGCCTCCAAGTGTGCCCAACTCAACAGGTCACTGGGTGATGATCTCCCACCGAGGCTCAAAAGAAAACATGTGCCAGAGAAAGCTGTCTCCTAGAGGGTGTGGAGACAGGCTAGTTAGACATAAAGAAATAAATTACCAGAGCAAATACTTCGACCTTTTAGAAAGAGATTTGTTATGTGGGTTGAGAGTGAAGAAAATCGATTCTTGTGGAACTGGTAAATGTCCCTTCTAGGTAGTTCACGTCGCCATTAAAGCATGTAGTTGCCATTTTTCTTTCCCTGTCAGCTACTTATTTCCTGCATGAACTCGTCAGGCTTTCTAAATCATATCTGTTGGTCACTTGCCAAATGCTTGGCTGTTGGGTACATATGGAATAAATTATCCAATGAAAAACATCTTGAAAACGTCCAGCTATTTTATCAAGTGCACCTGTGAATTGTAAAATGCCTATAAAGAAATGTCTAACTGGCTCATTGGACACAGGATACAAAGATCTCACATAGGACAATAGTAACTAAAGTTTGGAATGATAACTCAACTTAGGAAACTTCAGTAGTTAGGGGGAAAGTCCCCAGACCAACCCTTGAAATTCTACTAGATGGTAAGCACTATTTATACACACATGACATAACTCTTCATCTTAGGGTGGAAGGGGGAATTGCCCAGTGATGAAGGGAAGGCATACCCAGGAGAGAAAGGAGCACTCAGTCTTTGAAGGCACCTGTTTTCCCAGCCAGGAGGAAAGCTTGCCTTTCTGAGTTGCACCACCCTGTGCTAAGTATTTAACGTGGATCTCTCATCAGTACCCCTGCAGGGATTATCCGCGTGCTTCAAGAGGAAGGCCTTCTTTCCCTGGTGCACTCGGGAGCCTCCCTTGCAGCCTCCATGGGGAAAATCTCTCCATCTTTTCTCTGCTCTCAAGCTCGCATGTTGGAAACCTTTCTAAGGCCCTTGTTATAGCACGTGCTTCTTCCATTTTGTGTGTCTGTTTGCCTTCGCAGGGTCCAGCACACGGTTTCGTTTGATAAATACCAGTGAATGGGTGGGTGAATGAGCGGATAAACATAAGCTGTCCTTTAGTGCCTTCTCTCATTGAAGGACATCCTTGTTCTGTGTGTCCTCTGAAGAAATGCAAGTTCACTGAGAATATATAGCCAGATTTAGCAAAACGAAACACAGTCTTACCATATGATCCAGCAGTTGTGCTCTGTGATATTTACCTAAATGAACTGATAAGTTGTGTTCACACAAAAATCTGTATGCAAATGTTTCAGCAGCTTGATTCGTAACTGGCCAAGCCTGGAAGCAACCACACTGTCCATCAATGGGTGAATGGATAAACTGTAGTCCATCCGGACAGTGGTTGCCAGGGTCAGGTTCTAGGGAGGAGAGGGATGAATGAGCAGAGCATGCAGGATTTTTAGGGCAGCGAAGCCACTCTGTATGATGCTATAATGGTAGACACTTCATTATAATTTTGCCCAAACCCCTTGGGACACACACACGGTAACATATGTATCACTCTGGTGGGGGATGGTGATAGAAAGGCGGGGCATGTGTTGGGGGAGGGGGTATACCTGTATGGGGACTTTGTGTACTTTCCACTCAATTTTACTGCTACCCTAAAACAATTCTAAAAAATTAAGTCTACTGAAACAAAAGTGTGGGGAACCTAATTAAGTGTGAATTTCAGATACACAACGAACATCTTAGTGTAAATATGTCCCATGCAGAATAGTGTGGTGTGCGTGTGCATACAAAAGAAACGTAGCTATTGCTACCTTTTATTTATTTGTTTTAATTGAGAGAGAACTTGAGGCACCTGGCTGGCCCAGTCCAAAGAGCATGCAACTCTTGATCTCGGGGTTGTGAGTTCAAGCCTCATGTTGGGTGAAGAGATTACATGAAGACAAAAATCTAAACAAATTGAGAGAGAACTTACGCGCCATGAAATTCACCATGGTGAAGTATACAGTTTTCTGAGTTTTAGTGAACTCACAGAGGCATACGACCCTCACCTTCTGTCTGATGCCATGGTTATGTTGGCACCCCAAAAGGAAACCCCAGGAGCAGTCATTCCTCCTTCCTCCCTGCCAGCCCCTGGCAACCAGGGGTTCTCTCGTTCTGTTCTCCATCTCCGTGGATTTGGGACTGGTAGCTGTTGAAGGCCCCCGGGAACTTGGGGAGTCTCTGCTTCTCTGTCCCCTCAGGCAAACACAAGCAGGTCGTTCTTAAGGGCAAAGGGAAGCTCTGTATCCTGGAGTTTCTGCAGAACTCATATTCGGGATTGAAATAACTTTGAAGGCCCGGCCTTTAAATTTCACATTGATACTGTGGCACCGTCTATTCAAATAATCCATAAATTTTTCCCACATGCACTGCTGAGTCTGGGACTTTAAGGAAATCCTTGAGTCACAACACTGACAAATCACATTTTACTTCTAGTCTCATTGGTGTCTACAGTAAATCATAGTTTATATTCTTTTCTGAATATATGCAGTTACAGACTTTTCCGGAAAAAGGGGCACTTTTTTCCTCCCTCCCTTCCTTCCTTCTTCCCTTCCTTGCTTCCCTCCTCCCTTCCACCCTTCCTCTCTTCCTTCCTTCTCTCCTCCCTCCCTTCCTCTCTTCCTCCCTTCTTTCCCTCCTCCTTTCTTCCCTTCCTCGCTTCCCCCTTCCTCCTTTCTTCCCTTTCTCCTTCCTCTTTCCTCCTTTCCCTCCTCCCTTACCTCCTTCCTCCCTCCCTTCCTTTCCCCCCTTCCTCCCTTCCTTCCCCTTTCCCTTCCCTCTTCCCTTCCTTCCTTCCTTCCTACCCTCCTTCCCTCTTCCCTTCCTTCCTTTCCTTCCCTCCCTCCCTGTTACCCCCTTCCCTTCTTCTTACCCCCTTCCCTCCTTCTTTCCTTCCTTTGTTTCTCCATCCTTCCCTCTCTTCCTTCTCTCTTCATCTCTTTCTATTGGAACTTGTAATTCTGAAAAGAGGNCCTTCCTTTCCTTCCCTCCCTCCCTGTTACCCCCTTCCCTTCTTCCCTCTTTCCTTTCCTTCCCTCCCTCTTACCCCCTTCCCTCCTTCTTTCCTTCTTCTCCATCCTTCCCTCTCTTCCTTCTCTCTTCATCTCTTTCTATTGGAACTTGTAATTCTGAAAAGAGGCACCAGGAAATTAAAAGAGTTTATGCTAAAACTCCTTGACATAGCATGATTCGAGAAAATGTCCTTGAGCACAATCCTGACGAAGACATGGGTGGGTCCCCCTTGCTCTGTCACAAGAGCCCAGCAGCTCCGACACCTGTGTGCCTATTCTTTCTTTTGGCAGAGCATAAAAAGCTTGCCTGCAATCAATCACCGCACAGCCCAAGACATTGAGGATCAGATAAGTTTCATGATAGAAGCATATTTAGGCAGTGATGAAGAAATGGGCTTTTTATTCTAAATGTATCACATCTGGGTTATACTTTGCCAAAGTATAGTAATGTTATAATTAAGAATGAATTGGAGTTCTTACAGAATTCAGAACGAACAAGAACCATGATTAAAAACAGATGAGAGTGACAGTTCACTGAAAAAGCTAGCACTTTTATTTATTTTAAAACTATCATAAGAAAAAGGCTTGTGGCCACAGTAAAACACTCTGCAGTTAGAATCAAATACTTTTCCATAACGCTGTTCCTGCCCCCGGTCTGTTCAGAGGACTTTCCAAGTATCTTGAGTAGAGGAGAGGTTCCTATGCTGTAGCTGAGTAAGATACGCACTCTCTGGGGGCGCCTGGCTGGCTCACTCACGGGAGCGTGCGACTCTTGATCTCGGGGTTGTGGGTTTGAGCCCCACGTTGAGCTTAGAGATTACTTACAAAAAATTAAATCCTAAAAAAATGCGCTCTCTGATGAAATACAGTGTTTTAA
This sequence comes from Ailuropoda melanoleuca, assembly GCF_002007445.2. Taxonomy (NCBI): domain Eukaryota; kingdom Metazoa; phylum Chordata; class Mammalia; order Carnivora; family Ursidae; genus Ailuropoda; species Ailuropoda melanoleuca. Next base: position 5,928,860 of record NC_048238.1, on the reverse strand, counting down.
TGGCCTGCAAAAACCCTCAGGAACTCCCTATTTTCTTTAAGGAACATTTGTGAATGTTGAGGACAATTAGAGTAACCTCATAAACTTGTAGCAATGTGAGGATGTAATAACACCAACTGTTTTACCCGNTGTTTTAATGGCCTGCAAAAACCCTCAGGAACTCCCTATTTTCTTTAAGGAACATTTGTGAATTGTATATGTTTGAGGACAATTAGAGTAACCTCATAAACTTGTAGCAATGTGAGGATGTAATAACACCAACTGTTTTACCCGATAACTTCCTCATGGGTGCTGTGCAACAGTCCTGGGGCTGCACACGGGAGAACCCCGACCTGTAGACATGGCGGGGACGTGTCTAACCAGCGGGAGACGGCAAAGAGTACTGGTGGGCACATCGTTTCGAGGAAGTGCTAGACAATAGTGACAAATCACGCTGGCTTGAGCTGCAGGGCATCGGTACCCCGGTACGGGGCGCTGGAGTCCATTCACAGAGGCACATGCTGATGTGCAGAGTAAACCACTATATGGTCACATGCTCATGAAGCATGGTGGCGTCTGCCAGTATGGTTTGCCGCTCTTCCATGGATTGGCCAGTAAGGAGACAGGAGCCCAGATGGGTTGAGACAGGGACAGGCAGCCAAAGGAAGGTCATCATGGTGGCAGCTGTCCATGACTCCTGTCATATAGGACAACACAGAACCGAAAGGGTCAGGTGACAGATGCCATGAGCTGTGGGTGATTGTGTGTAGGGAGACGGAGGAGAGATGACCGTAAAGTGAAGCTGGGAAATGCCTGGCAGCAGCTCCCCACCAGGCTTATCTCCCCTGGCTCCAGAAGGAATCATAGGATGTTCCACCAAGCCGTGGGTCAGGGTGTAGTCACACTTCGGCTGTGTGGCCCATGGGGAGACTTGCATAGTTCAGGGACACCGGAGCGGAGGCTTTCCGTACAGATAACTGATGAGTGTCAGAGAAGGGTATCTATGCTTCCACAACCCATACTGCACAGTGTGGGTCCTCTTTCATCTACCAGACATATTTGCAGTAGTAATTCTACAAAGAGCTTCTGAAGCCAGCACTGGCCAAGGGGGTGTTAGGTTTTCATGGAGATCTTTGCTCATGAAAGCTGGGCCAGAACTCATGGAATCTTGGTTATCTCTCTTGGCAGTTCATTCAAGCCTGGCGATGATAACAGTCTGGACGATAGGATAGAATAGAATAGTTCCTTTGTTTTCTGCCCCCTGCCTCTCCTGCTCTGTCATCCTGTATCTCTTTCCGTATTCGTCCATCGAACACCAGCACCTCAGGGGAATGACCTTCCCCATCGAGACCTGAGTTCTGAGTATTTCTCTCTCCCTTGTGACCATCCATCCCTCGCTGTTGCCTGTTGTGAGATGCCCGAGACTGAGGAGAAGGCAATGATGAGACATGCCGTTTCTGGAGGTCTGGTTGGCCAGGTGCCCCGAGATCCCACCAGAGGCTCCCTCCTCTCGGATTCCCACGTGGCTGTGGAGCTTCAGCTGTTCTGGATTACCAACCAGGGGGGCTTTTCTTCATTCGTGGACTCACGGGTTGCCAGAATGCTTGTGCTGTCTTATATCGTAATGTGGAAAGTGCAGCGGGTATAATTTTTAGTATTTTCAGTTCATTCATTTCATCATTAAATGAGCATTTATCAGGTAACTGTTACATTCCAGGCATTGAGCTGGATGATGAGGACACAGAGATAAATTTAATGTGTCTCTTTATATAATTAAAATCTCATGATAAATCACTTTGCCATGTGTGACTATGAGTCTACTGCACGTCCGATTATAGCTCTTGTCTACAGGGGGTGATTTATAGTGCGTTTCTCATATGCTAATGAAGAAAACCCATAAAACCAGAGCGTATCAGCTAAGCCTATTGAGCTGCTAAGTTATTCGGTTTTATTATGTGGTTCGTCATGGGCACATCACTGTCCACTGCATTGCTTCACTTTCTCTGACCTGACTTCCAAGGCATCTGGCGAAAAAGCAGAGGAAATAGAATTGTGTATTTCCAGATCTATTAGGAAAACAGAGACTACTCTGGGTATTTCAACCAGTGGGAATTTAATTCAGGAAGGGGGTAGAAGGTGATGGAAGTACTACACAGCTAATATGGGATGGTCAAGCAAAGCAGAGAATGACCTCTACCAGCCACTGTCACTCCTAGTGGAAGGCACGAAGGAGGAGGCAGTGATCTCCGAGTGGAGGGTCTTGGAAGTTGGAGCCACAGCCGACATCCCAGATGCACTAAAACCCTATAAAAGGCACTATGCTGCGACCTGTGAGTCCCTCCCATTGGCCAAACCCAGCTGAAAGCCTGCACGTAGGAGAACCTGGGACCAGCTTGCAGGGATCAGCCCTGGGAGTTGTGAGGGAAGATGATGCCATAGACTGAATGTTTGTGTCCCCCCAGAATCCATACATTGAAACCTGACTCCCAACGTGAGGTATTTAGAGTTGGGGTCTATGGGAGGGCATCAGGTCATGAGTGTGGAGCCCTCAGGAATGGGATTAGTGCCTTATAAAAGAGACCCCAAAGAGTTCCCTCACCCCTTCTGTGTGAGGACCCAAAGAGAAGACAGCCATCAGTGAACCAGAAAGTGGTCCTCACCAGACACCATTCTGTCACAGCAGCCAAAACAGACCAGGATGGGCAGGTACAAGCAATGCAGCAAACGCACAAAGATTTCTGTCCTTAAGGGGCTTATGTTTTAGGGAGACATAATAATTGTATTTTACAGTATTATTATACTCTCCATAATGATAATTTTATGCTGCAATGTTTTAATCTTCTAAAGGGTGGTGAATCCCATGGGAGAAAAAAAGTACAGCAGAGGAAAGGGATCAAGAGTATCAGGGTGGGAGCAGGTCCCAGCTTCAGGCATGGGGGGCAAGGTGGGCTTCCTGCACGTAAGAGAACCTGGGACCAGCTTGCAGGGATCAGCCCTGGGAGTTGTGAGGGAAGATGATGCCATAAACTGAATGTTTGTGTCCTCCCAGAATCCATACATTGAAACCTGACTCCCAATGTGAGGTATTTAGAGTTGGGGTCTTTGGAGGGCATCAGGTCATGAGTGTGGAGCCCTCAGGAATGGGATTAGTGCCTTATAAAAGAGACCCCAAAGAGTTCCCTCACCCCTTCTGTGTGAGGACCCAAAGAGAAGACAGCCATCAGTGAACCAGAAAGTGGTCCTCACCAGACACCATTCCGTCACAGCAGCCAAAACAGACCAGGATGGGCAGGTACAAGCAATGCAGCAAATGCACAAAGATTTCTGTTCTTAAGGGGCTCATGTTTTAGGGAGACATAATAATTGTATTTTACAGTATTATTATACTCTCCATAATGATAATTTTATGCTGCAATGTTTTAATCTTCTAAAGGGTGGTGAATCCCATGGGAGAAAAAAAGTACAGCAGAGGAAAGGGATCAAGAGTATCAGGGTGGGAGCAGGTCCCAGCTTCAGGCATGGGGGGCAAGGTGGGCTTAGGTGAGAAGGTTTTCCCTGAGCTAAGACTAGACAGGAGATATACTGGTTATGTAAAATGTTCCTACCAGCGTGTTTTAGGTACAAGAAGCTGCAAGAACAAAGATCCTAAGGGTAAGCGGGCCGGGTTCGCAGATTCATTTTTTTTTTTTTAAAGTCTGAAAGGGGAAAGCGGTATCAGATAAGGTCAGAAAGGGGAGGGGCACCAGGTAACATGCCATGGAGAGAAGTATGGGCAGTTGTCAAGTAGAATCTTAACCTCAGTCTGGTCCAAAGGATGTCAGTCCCATCAGCATAACAGCAGGGTATATGAATTACACCGTCGTATTTCATGTATAAACATGAAGATTCGCCTAATATTCCGTTAATACTTATTGAATTCTTAATAAGTATTGAATGCTTACTGAATTGTTCTGTGTCAACAGTGGCAAATCTGATACACAAAAACCCTGCTTTCACGGAGCTTACTTTCTCATTGAAGAGATCCAAAACAACCAAGTAAATAAAACAAATGTACAAATAAATAACACCACCTCAGGCAGAGGTAAGTGTTAGGAAGAAAGTGAAGGAGGGTCTGGTGAGTGATGGGGGCTGAGAGTATGTATAGTACTAGAGATGCAGAAATCAGAAGACCTGATAAGAGCATTTTTCTCAGCTTATGCTCTCCAGTTTGTAACTTTCTTTTCGTTATGCCGATGATAGGGAAGTGAAAATCTACTCATATACCGTGTTTTATGTATTGAGAATTTTGAGGAAATTTGCTGTTTCTTGTTGCATGACATTCAAAGGGCAATACTCATGAAGACTAAGAGTGTCTCCTTTGCAATCTGCGGAATTATTTTCCCCGGGGCAAAGAGTGAGATGGTGACATTTAAGCAGAGAAATGGAGGACGAAGGGAAGAAAGATATAAAAATGTCTTTGGCGTGGGCAAGAGCATTTGCTAATCCACTGGGGGAGGAACAAGCTTGAATTCCACACGATGTACATTGGGGCTGGAATGCAGGGAACAAGGAGAAGGCAAGATCATAGAGGGAGGGGGCAGATCAGGAAGAGCTGTGGGCCACGGAAGAGACACTGGATTTAATCCACCGTGATGGGAGGCCACGGAAGAGTGGGGGTGGAGGGGAGGGCACCGTCATCATCGACTTTGCACTTTAAGGGCTCCCTCTGCTGACATTGGCCAACAGCGTGAAGGTCAAGTGTGAAGAAGGATCCTCTAGACGGCCACTGAAGTGGTAAACAGAAAACAGTGTCAGAGATCGATGCAAGACGATACGGTTGGAAAAACTAGGGCAATGGTACGCAGATAAGAGGCAGATCAAGTGGTTTGGGGACATTAAGAATGCTATTTGCCCTTTGAGTTTTGTTGATTGTTTCCTTCACTGTGCAGAAGCTTTTTATTTTGAAATATTCCCTGTAGTTTATTTTGCCTCAGGAGACATATCTAGAAAAGTGTCGCTATGGCTGATGTCAGAAATTACTCCCTGTGCTTTCTTCTAGGATTTTTATGGTTTCAAGTTTCCCATTTAGGTCTTTAATCCATTTTGAGTTTATTTTTGTGTATGTTATAAAAAAGTGACCCATTTTCATTCTTTTGCATGTAGCTGTCCAGTTTCCCCAACACCATTTATTGAAGAGACTATTTTCCCATTGTGTATTCCCTTCTCCTTTGTGGAAGATTAATTGATCATATAGTTGTGGGTTTATTTCTGGGCTTTCTGTTCTGTTCCCTTGGTCTGTGTGTCTGTTTTTGTGCCAGTACCAGACTGTTTTGATTACCTCAGCTTTGTAGTATAACTTGAAGTCTAGAATTGTGATACCTCCAGCTTTGTTTTTCTTTTTCAAAATTTCTTTGGCTATTTGGGGTCTTTTGTGGTTCCATACAAATTTTAGGATTGTTTGTTCTAGTTCTGTGAAAAATGCTTTTGGTATTTTGATAGGGATTGCAATTAAATTTGTAGATTGATTTGGGTAGTTTGGACATTTTAACAATATTTGTTCTCCCAATCCATGAGCATGCAATGTCTTTCCTTTTTTTTTTTTTTCATCATCTTGAATTCCTTTCATCAGTGTTTTATAGTTTTCAGACTGTAGGTCTTTTACCTCTTTGATTTAGTTTATTCCTATTTTATCATTTTTGTTGCAGTTGGAAATGGGATTGTTTTCTCAATTTCACTTTGTGCCACTTTGTTATTAGTGTATAGGAATGCCGCAGATTTCTGTACATTGATTTTGTGTCCTATAACTTTAATGAATTCATTTATCAGTTCTGGTAGTTTTTTGGTGGAATCTATTTAGAGTTCTCTTTTTTTTTTTTTAAAGATTTTTATTTATTTATTCGACAGAGATAGAGACAGCCAGCGAGAGAGGGAACACAAGCAAGGGGAGTGGGAGAGGAAGAAGCAGGCTCACAGTGAAGGAGCCCGATGTGGGGCTCGATCCCACCACGCCGGGATCATGCCCTGAGCTGAAGGCAGATGCCTAACCGCTGTGCCACCCAGGCGCCCCTCTTTAGAGTTTTCTATGTATATAGCATGTAAAGGGCAATGTATTGAATGGGAGAAGATATTTGCAAATGACATATCTGACAAAGGGTTAGTATCCAAAACATATAAAGAACTTATACAACTCAACACCAGAAACCCCCACAAATAATCCAACTAAAAATGGACAGAAGACGTGAATAGACATTTCTCCAAAGAAGACGTCCAGATGGCCAACAGACACATGAAAAGATGCTCGACCTCATTCGTTATCAGGGAAATGCAAATCAAACTATAATGAGATACCACCTCATACCTGTCAGAATGGCTAAAATCAACAACACAAGAAACAGTAAGTGTTCCTGAGCATGTAGAGAAAAGGGAACACTGTGCACTATTGGTGGGAATGCAAACTGGTGCAGCCACTGTGGAAAACAGTACAGGGGTTCCTCAAAAAGTTAAAAGTGGAACTACCCTATCATTCAGCTATTGCACTAGTAGGTATTTATCCAAAGAATAAAAACTGTAATTCAAAGGGATATATGTGGGGCACCTGGGTGGCTCAGTTAAGTGGCTGACTTTGGCCCAGGTCATGATCTCAGGATCCTGGGATCGAGCCCTGCATCAGGCTCCCTGCTCAGTGGGGAGTCTGCTTCTCCCTCTCCCTCTGCCCTTCCCCCCTCTCATGCATGCTCTCTCTCTCAAATAAATAAAATCTTNGGATCCTGGGATCGAGCCCTGCATCAGGCTCCATGCTCAGTGGTGAGTCTGCTTCTCCCTCTCCCTCTGCCCTTCCCCCCTCTCATGCATGCTCTCTCTCTCAAATAAATAAAAAAACAAACAAAAAACACAAAGGGATACATGCACCCCGATGTTTATTATAGCATTATTTACAATAGCCAAGATATGGAAGGAGCCCAAGTGTCCATCAATGGATGAATGGATAAAGAAGATGTGTTATAGATATACAATGGAATATTATTCAGCTATAAAAAAGAATGAAATCTTGCCATTTACAATGATGTGGTTGGAGCTAGAGAGTATGATGCTAAGCAAAATAAGTCAATGAGACAAAGATACTGTATGATAGAGAACAAACTGATGGTTCCTAGAGGGGAGGTGGGGGGTGGGGATGGGTGAAACAGGGGATGGGGATTAAAGAGTGCACTTGTGATGAGCACTGAGTAATGTGCGGAATTGTTGAATCACTATATTGTACACCTGGAAGTCATATAACACTGTATGTTAACTATACTGGAATTAAAATTAAAACCTTTAAAAAAATGTAAAACAAACATGCAGAACGAGAACAAAAAAAGAAGGAGGAGGAGAGAGAAAAGAATGTTTTTTTTTTTTAAGGTTTTATTTATTTATTCGACAGAGAGAGAGACAGCCAGCGAGAGAGGGAACACAAGCAGGGGGAGTGGGAGAGGAAGAAGCAGGCTCATAGCAGAGGAGCCTGATGTGGGGCTCGATCCCGTAACGCCAGGATCACGCCCTGAGCCGAAGGCAGACGCTTAACCGCTGTGCCACCCAGGCGCCCCCGAGAAGAATGTTCNTCCCGGAACGCCGGGATCACGCCCTGAGCCGAAGGCAGACGCTTAACCGCTGTGCCACCCAGGCGCCCCCGAGAAGAATGTTCTTTGCCCAACAGTTGGTCTGTGTTTCATACCAGGGGTTGGCAAAAGCCAGGTAGTAAATATGTGAAGCCCGGTGGATCATAAGGTTTCTGTTATAACTACTCAAGTGTGTCCTGTAGTGTGAAGACAGCCGTAGATAATATGCAGATGTATGGTACTGTCTGTGTTCCAATAAAACTTTATTTGCAGAAACAGGGAACAGGCAGGATATTTGGCCCTTGGGGTATAATTTGCTGACCCCTGTTTCAGACTCCTGGACAACCTGTACAGTCTCCTGACCTCTGCTCTGTAGATGAGATTGTGGCCATATACACTGGCCATCTGCCTATCTGGGCACCCATGTTTCTAGACATTTTAAGCTGGTCAGCAACCTCTCCTCTTGACTTCTGACCTGTAGTCACTTAATCTTCTGACTAATGTGTTCCTTTTGAGTAGTTCACTGGGCTCATATCGTGTTTTCTGTGTTTACTTCGTAACTTACAAATTGTCTACTTCTGTGTAAGATTTTCATGCTAGCCTTTAACTTCACAGCATGACAAAGAATGCCATGGGTGAAGTTATCCTGTCTCTCCATTTATTTCATCCTTCCACTGAATCCTTTTCTTCATTTTTGGTGTCTGGAAGGATGGTCTAATGCATGGACTTTGGAGTAGCTGGACCTGGGTTTGGATAACAGTTCCATACTTACCACTGTGTGCATTGGGCAAATTGATGAATTTCTCCGAACTTTCATTTCTTCATCTGTAAGAGTCAGAGAAGAATATTTCTTTTGTGGTCTAAGTAATATTAAATGATAATTCTGAAGTACCAGGCAACATAACAACTTAGGACTTCTTTCTTTACAAAAATGAAGTCAAATGAGAGGGTGCCGAACCCCATGGAAAAATGCTAAGATTTCTGAAATTTCCAATTAATACTTTACTGCTATATATTTTCATAAAGTTTCAGTGGCTTTTTAATTTAACTCTATTTGAACATCATGCAAATAAGGCAAATATTAGTATATATTTAGAAGAGATAATCAACGACTTAATCTTTCTTAGGGAATACACATACAGAGCAGGAAAACCACGTCTTCCAAATTTTTCTTCTAATGTCATACCGGGGGCGGCTGGGTGGTGCTATCAGTTAAGCATCTGACTCTTGCTTTCAGCTCAGGTTGTGATCTCAGGGTCGTGGGATCTGGCTCCTTGCTCAACATAAAGTCTTCTTAGGATCCTCTCTCCCTCTGCCCTTCCCCCCTGCTCGCTCTCTCTCTCTCAAATAAACAAATAAATCTTTTTAAAAATGTCATACCAATTTGGGGCACCTGGGTGGCTTAGTTTGTTGGATGTCCAACTCAATTTCAGTTTGAGTCATAATCTCAGGCTCATGAGCTCGAGCCCATTGCTGGGCATGGAGCCTGCTTGGGATTTTCTCTCTTCCTCTTCCTCTGCTCCT
>NC_048238.1:5914001-5919680 GCF_002007445.2 Ailuropoda melanoleuca | reverse complement strand
TAGAATATAGGTCCTTTACGTCTCTGGTTAAGTTAATTCCAAGGTAACGTATGGTTTTTGGTGCTATTGTTTCTTGACTTCCGAGAGTATATAATTCGACTGATGAGGAAAGAAAAAAGAAAAATACACCATGTGTTGAATCAAATAACTGAGCATCTACCAGGCACTTGAAAACAGAAATAAATATGCTTTACCTCTTGCAGCAAATCTACTCTGTCTCCATAATTCCATCCATCCCTCAGCCTTGCATTTGGAACAGGAAGATCAGTAGGATTGGGGCCAAGGTCTTCCTGTTCCCAAGCAGAACCGAAGACCGTGGGCATCTGTCCAGATGGGCTGGGGAGCTCCGCACAGGGGAGAGAGTCACCCTGGTAGAGCTGTGTTGAATGCTGGCTCCCAGGTGACCATCCTCCCTGCTCCTTGTGCTGAGGAAGCACCCAGATCCAACTAATTTTTTCTGGGTGAGGAGTCTAGTGGCATGTTGAGCGACCTGTCAGTGGGGCCTTTTGGGTCCAGTGCAGTGCACTGCTTTCATTGCTTCTCTATCTGAACACAAAGCAGGAGTTGATGCATTTGTTGCTTGTACTTCCCAGACCCCTGAGTGCCGGGGGCAGGTCTCCCCACTCTGATGAGCCATACGCAGAGAACTGCTGGTATTTTGGAGGCCCATGACCCTAACACCCCATTTGAATTATGATCTCTGTCTGATGATTTGCCAGTTGGAGCCTCTGGGAAAAGAAGGTAACTTGCACCCGGAATCAGCTATCGCACGCTGCTGGGCTCTTGTCAAAGCAGAACACTGCTCTGTAGAGGCCTTGTGACTTGATTGCCTGATACTCCCATTCCAAGGTGGGTCAGCTCTGACTCAATGACTAACAGGGTGGGGAGGACCCACCAAGTCTTAGCTGTCTGAATGAAATGGGGGGTTCAGGAAGGCAGCTGACGTGGCTCCGGGGCATCTCTGCTTTCCACAGTGCAGCTCCTCCTTTGTGGGAAATTTTATCTCCCACTCTCCCACCTGAAGCAAAGCTCCTGGCTCAGTAGGGCCCTTGGTTCCCAGAGGTCCTCCTAATGCCAGGGCCTGGTTCACACATGGTTGGCCAAGATGAAACCCAGCAGTGTCCCCTGGGCTGCTGCGTATGTCCAGTCTGAGTCCCAGGCACACAGATCCCAAAGTGGGCAGAACTTAAGGCTGTTCTCACAGCTTTGGCCAAGACTCACCAGGGTGAATGCTGTTTTCTCGGACTCATCTTTGGAGGGTTGCCATTTAGACACCTACCAACATTGAGCTGTGATTGAGTCACAGGGCTCACCAATGCAGGCGACCCTCACCAAGGCCCCTCTTCTGTGAGACCGAGTGCAATGGAGCTGCACCAGTGCCCCAGTGCTGATGGGCCCCAGTGCCACCTAGAGATCGATGACACTGGACCTGCAGCTCACCATCAGGGCTGTGGAGTGCCACCTGGATTGCTGCCAAAAACATTCATTACTTTTGAACTTATTCAACCTGACATCAGTAATGCTTGTCAACTTCTCAAGAGGAAGCACAAAATCATGGCTGGTAACAAACTGATCCCTGCAGACCAGTAATGGTGTCCACTTGCATTCAGGTACCTGGGTAGGCAAGTTCAACATTTAAAAAGCTCATTCTTAACACTCTTTGAAGCTAGAAAAGTTCATCAGTTGAATATGTGTTTAAAAAAGCTCATGTTATAGGAAAATGCAAACTGTAGGGCCAAATATCATTATCTAGAACAATGTGGACATTTCTGCCTATTAATAAGTAACCTGCAAGACAGTGGAGACTTCATTGTGTCCATTATTATGTCACAGTGTCTAGAATATTGCTTGAAACATAGGAAGAGGCTCAGATAGTCACTGAATGGATGGATATTATTTAACTTGTTGCTAGGGAGGTAAAGCACAAAATCATGGGCCAGGCGAGGGAAGCAAATGAGAAACAAAGAAACCTATTGAACTTCACTTCCCTTCTACCTGGCAGAAGAGAAGGCAAGTGGATGGAGAGTGATGCTATCTTCACTCCTCCCTCCTGGGTGGGCTTCTTCTGGTAACTGATATAGGTGAAGATGCCAGTAAATTAGAGTTTGTTGGAAGGGGGCTGAGGAAGCCTTAGCTGGGAGTGAGGTTATAGCATGGGAGCTATTTACAACCTTCCTGAGAGAGGAAAGGAGGGGGGAGGTTTTTATCTTGACATGAAATCTCACTGAGGCTTTCATCATCATCATCATCATCATCATTATTATTATTTTTATTATTATTTTAGTCACCATACAGTACATCCCTAGTTTTTGATGTAATGTTCCATGATTCATTACTTGTGTGGAACACCCAGTGCACCATGCAATATGTGCCCTCCTTAATACCCATCACCGGTCTATCCCGGTCCCCCACCGCCCTCCCCTCTGAAGCCCTCAGTTTGTTTCCCAGAGTCCATAGCCTCTCGTGGTTCATTCCCCCTTCTGTTTACCCCCCCTTCATTCTTCCCTTCCTTCTCCTACCAATCTTCCTGCTACTTCTTATGTTCCATAAATGAGTGAAACCATATGATAATTGTCTTTCTCTGCTTGACTTATTTCACTTAGCATAATCTCCTCCAGTCCCGTCCATGTTGCTGCAAATGTGGGGTAATCGTTCTTTCTGATGGCTGAGTAATATTCCATTGTGTATGTGGACCACATCTTCTTTATCACTGAGGCTTTTTGAAAAGGGAGTGGAGTGAAGGGGGGGTGGGGTGGAGATCCAGAAGTGCAAACTAGAAGAAATGGAAAACTCCCATATTGGTTAATTTTCAATTAAAAACATCATCTAGAACATCGTTTAAAAATACTGTCTCTCTCTCACTATTTTTTCATGATTATAGATGTATTGCTGCTTTAACTGAAGAACATGTTTAGTCGTTTGGTTTTTCTTAGAACGAAAGCACTACTTGGATCTTGTAACAGGAGAATTGGTTATATCAGTGGTTTTCAAGGAGAGCATTTTTGTCCCTAGGGGAACACTTGGTGATGTCTGGAGACATTTTTGGTTCTCCCACTGGCATGCTGCTAGATATCTACGGTGCACAAGACAGCTTCCACAACAAAGAATGACCTGTCCAAAATGTCAGTAGTGCTGATATTCAGAAATCGTGCATTTCTCACCATTTTCATCAAATTCCTATTATTTTTCTCAAAAACAGTTTGAATTTATGGACAAATAGTCTTCTTGATTCTCAACTGTGGTAGCATGTGAGTCACCTAGATGCTTTAAAAAATAGTGATTCCTGGGATGCCTGGGTGGCTCAGTCAGTCAGGCATGTGCCTTCCTTTGGCTCAGGTCCTAATCTCAGGGTCCTGGGATCGAGTCCCACTTTGGGCTCCCTGTTCAGCAGGGAGTCTGCTTCTCCCTCTGCCTGCCTCTCCCCCTGCTTGTGCTCTCTCTCTCTCTCTCTGGCAAATAAATACATAATATCTTTTTAAAAATACTGATTCCTAAGCCACCCCAGACCAATTAAATGAAGATGTCTGCTGCCAAGGCCTAGGCATCTGCATTTTTACATAAATACTTGTCACCAGCATTGAGCAGCATTGGTTCAAATGATGTAACACAGGAAACCAAAACCACCCATAGCTGATCTGCCTTACCTGCATGGAAACTATCTACAAATGAAATGATATAGTTCTCCCACTTAGATGAGAATGTAACAGATCCCATTATTCCGCCGCTTCCTATGTGCATGCCGACATTTTGGAAAAGATTTCTTTCACTTAGATAAGGAAAAATGTGCTTTAAAATAATGTTTCTGCTCTCAGAAGGATAGTTGTGGAATAGAGCAAGAATATTTACTTCTTTTTTTTTTTTAAAGATTTTATTTATCTGAGAGAGAGAACATGTGTAGGGGAGGGGCAGAAGAAGAAGGAGGAGCAGGCTCCCCAATGAGCAGGGAGCCCAGCGCGGCACTCGATTCCAGGACCCTGAGATCATGACCTGAGCTGAAGGCAGACGCTTAACGACTGAGCCACCCAGGCGCCCTACTTCTTTGTTTTGATATGTTGGTACCAATGCCCTAACTTCTAAGTCCATCTCTTTTATGGTGAATGTTTCAAGGACTGAGAGAGGCAACAGTGTCATCATCACTGATTTATAGTGTACTGCATGGTATGAATGTGCTAGACTGCAAGTCTAAATGTAACACCATTATTATAATTTCCCTATAAATAAAAACCAAGACATAAAATCCTATGGCTGAATGATTTAAAAATAACTTCTGGGATAGTTAGTTGTGGTTTAGATTTAAACATTCTGATTTTTGACTGGCTCATTAGTTTATTTACTTCCTTTTCCCCTAACTTAATGAGAGTGGGCAAGTGTTGTGTTTCTTTTTTTGTTATGATGTTAGAGAAAGAAGAAGTTCATGTGTTAGGATTCTTCAGAGAAACAGAACCAATAGAGAGCAAATAGATTGGGGTGCCTGGGTGGCTGAGTCGGTGAGGCGTCTGCCTTCGGCTCAGGTCATGATCCCAGGGTCCTGGGATCAAATCCCACATGTTGGGCTCCCTCCTCGGTGGGGAATCTGCTTGTCCCTCTGCCTCTGCTCCTCCCCCACTCATGCTCTCTCTCTCTCAAATAAATAAATAAAATCTTTAATAAAAAAAAAACAGATCGATAAACAGACCGAAGAGGAGTTGATTCATGTAGTAACGAACACTGGAAAGTGCCACCATCTGCTGTCATGAAGCTGGAGAACCAGGAAAGCCAGCGGTGTAGTTAGGTCCAAGTACAAAGACATAAGAATTGGAGGGCAGGTGGTGTAAGTCCTGGTCTTATCTGAAAACCCAAGAACCAGGAGTGCTCATGTCTGAGAGCAGAAGGCAGAAGTCTCAGCTCAAGCAGAGACAGAGAGAAAATGCCCTTCCTCTGCCTTTTTGTTCCAATCAGGCTTGCATATTGGATGATGTCCACCCATCTTAGTGAGAGCCATCTTGACTCAGTCTATTCTTTCAAATGCTACTGTCTTCTGGAAACATTGTGACAGATACACCCAGAAATAACATCTTGCCAGCTTTCTGGGTATCCCTTAGCCTGGTCTTGTTGGTACATCAAATTAAGCATCACAGTTCATTTATCATATTCATAAATAGTCTTCCAGTAGCATGACAAAATCATTTTTTCCCTTAACTTGCCCAGTGGTCTTCCCTAAAATGAGTCTTTTCTACAACTCACCCAAGGAATTGACAAGGTAGGTAAGTCTAAGAAACATGGAGAAAACAATTCAAGCATGTAACAGTAGCACAAAGATCTCAAATGGCAGATGAAGCTTAAGGCTGAGATTACGTTAGGTGATATCTGGTGTAAATACAGGTNCTGGTGTAAATACAGGTTTGGAACATAGGTTTCCCTAATATTACATTACTCAAAACTTGCCCCAAATCCATGGATTTGGCCACATTACCGTAGTAACTATTTTTTAGGCTTGTGATGCTCTTTTAATCCCTCCATCGTCTTATAACCCCTCTCATTTATATTCATGCTTGCTCCTCATGCCCCGATCTCATTCATCCCATGGGTTTGTATATTATGTGTATATGACGATCCTTAAATCTCTATCCACCGGGAGCATGAAGAGCCGACCAACAAAATGCCCCCTAACAGTAGGCAGCCACGGGCCCATAGAAGACC
>NC_048238.1:5827663-5913901 GCF_002007445.2 Ailuropoda melanoleuca | reverse complement strand
TGTTATACACAAACAGTGAATCATGGAACACGACATCAAAAACTAATGATGTACTGTATGGTGACTAACATCATAATAAAAAAAATTGCTAATAGTTAAAAAAAGAAATGAAATATTTAAAAAAATATATATTTTTTAAAGATTTTATTTTTGTTTATTTGACAGAGAGAGAGAGAGAGAGCGCACAAGCAGGGGGAGGGGCAGAGGGAGAGGGAGAAGCAGGCTCCCCACCGAGCAGNTCCATAGCATACTTGCAAAATCCTCGCATAAAGGAACAAATTATTCCTGCACAAAATACATTGAACTCAGAAGCATTATGCTAAATGCAAAAAAGCCAGACCCAAAGCTTCATCCCATATGATCCCATTTATAGAACATTCTGGAAAAGACAAAAATGGAAGGACAAAAATCAGATCACTTGTTGCTGGAGGCTGGGGTGAGGCAGAAGGTTGATGCTGGCATGAGAAAACTGCTTGTGGTGACAGAAATATTCTATATGGGGAAATCAGAGGGGGAGACTATTCATGAGAGACTGGACTCGGGGAAACAAACTGAGGGTTTCAGAAGGGAGGGGGTGGGGGGATGGGTTAGCCCCATGATGGGTAGTAAGGAGGGCACGTATTGCATGGAGCACTGGGTGTTATACACAAACAGTGAATCATGGAACACGACATCAAAAACTAATGATGTACTGTATGGTGACTAACATCATAATAAAAAAAATTGCTAATAGTTAAAAAAAGAAATGAAATATTTAAAAAAATATATATTTTTTAAAGATTTTATTTTTGTTTATTTGACAGAGAGAGAGAGAGAGAGCGCACAAGCAGGGGGAGGGGCAGAGGGAGAGGGAGAAGCAGGCTCCCCACCGAGCAGGGAGCCTGACGTGGGGCTTGATCCCAGGACCCTGGGATCACGACCTGAGCCGAAGGCAGACACCCAACGATGAAGCCACCCAGGCACCCCAAAAAAAGAAATACTCTAGATCACAACTGTATTGGTAGTTATACGACTACATAATTTGTTAAGACTCATCGATTGTCCCTTTAAAATTTGTGAATTTTATGTCAGTTAATTCTATGTTGAAAATATTATATTTTACCTGAAAGCTGACTAAAAAAGAGTTAAATAAAGAAACGTATAGTTTAACTCCCCACAATGTAATTTTATGTAGCAAACACCGAGTCTTAAAGAAGGTGTTTAAAATCAGGTAGAGTGTTTGACCAGGTGTAAAAAATGACTGGTGCTCACACCTGCTGTGTGAGTTCTTTTTGGATAATATTCTCCATCGAAATGCTTATCTTGAGTACTCTGGAGAAGCAGATGGTGTTGCCCTGGGCACTTTCCTCTGTCATCATTTGTATATCACCAATACCTTTTCTGTCTCATAAGCTGTTTTGATAAATCAGTTTGGAAAGTGGGCTTGGTTTTCATGTTCAGAAACTAATGACTACTTCAGAAGTCATTTAAAAATCATTTTTCCCTTTCCTTTAATGGAACAGACTCTTCTAAAGTACAGGACGATTGCCCAGATGCAGTGGTTCTCCCCTGGGAGCAGTTCCACGCTCCCCCTCAGGGGACACATGGTTCCATCTGGAGATAGAACAGATTGTTGGGGTGGGTGGGATGCTGCGGACTTCCAGGGGGTAGAAACCAGCTAATCTCCCTCTGGCACAGGATAGCTCCCCACTGCAAATCACCAGCCCAAAATGTCAATAGTGCCGAGGTTGAGAAGCCCTGGTATGAAGTTCTGCTAAATAGAAGAGTAGTTAAAAACCAACACAAAACTTGTAAACTCACTGGTTAATCGTGCAGATGCCCGGTTTACCTTGCCTAGTTCGAGCACGCGTTACTTACTGAAGGAAGGAATGTACCTCGTCCTTTTGAAATATTATCTCAAAATAATCCGGGGAGTTGGTTTCTACTAGGACCTCTATTTTACAAGGGGAAGATATAGAGATGTAAAGAAGTGAAGGGATTTGCATAGGAGACATTCCTTGGGGCTCCCTGAAGCATCTGACTCTTGGTTTCAGCTCAGGTCATGATCTCAGGGTGGTGAGATTGAGCCCCGGTCAGGCTCTGTGTCGGGATCTGTGCTCACCGTGGAGTCTTTTTGATATTCCCTCTCCCTCTGTCCCTCTCTCAAATAAATAAATAAATCTTAAAAAAAAAAAAAGAAAGAAAGAAAAAAGGAGACACATCCCTTGTTGCTGCAAGTCAGATTTCAGCACTGGGTCGATTCCAGAGTGAGACTCTTCGCCCTTTCTAGTCTTCAAACAGTATCATTTCTCATAATCCCTTCCTGCCCGAGTAGGCATTTATGATAAAGTCCTAATGAAAGATTTTATCAGACATAATTATAATTTCACCTGAATTTTTTGGGTGGGGGGGTGGATAAAACCTCTATCAAGGGCAAAAAGTCTTCGGTATTAAATGAGCGATAAAAATGTGCACGTAGTTCTTTGAAAACAGGAAAGGACTTACTTCTTTTCATTTCTTCCATGGTGCATGATGCCAGGAAACAGTCATTTGCATAGTGACACTCTACTAATGTGAACGAGTGAAGCAACTCTCCAGTTACCCCTCTCGTCGTGATTCACGGCTTATCACGTCTCAGCGATGCAGGTACGTGTCAGCCTGTATGATTGCTCTCAACTGCCCATTTTTCCTAGCACAGTCCTCACATTATGGATATCAAGGCATTGAAAATAAACTTCTCACAGATGAATGCTAGCCAACTGTCCTCATCCAGAATGGTAGCTTCTAATTATTTGCAGAAGAAAACGAAAGGGGTTGAATACACTCCTTTTTGAGCAGAGAAGTTGTTACGTTACTGAGTACGTTCTCTACATGGTGCAATATCCGAAGGACCATAGGAAAATATTCCCACTTGGAATCCCACTGAAGCAACAGGACAATTCCATTTACCATCTTTGATGTCTAGCTGTTGTCCATCCGTGTCCCAGGGAAACACAGATCCCTGAGGAAACAGGGCAGAGTGAGCCCCTGGCCTTGGCATTCCTTCTCTGGAACTCAAAGTCAACAAATTTTGTGTGAAAGGGAGTGTGAGTGTGTGAAGAAGGGGTGGGCGTTACAAAGTGCAGAAGCACCTGCACGGAGAAGAAGAGGGAAAGGAGTGACCTTTGATTTCTGACTCGTTGAAATGCCCCAAATTCAACGAGAGGGCAGAATATCGTCCAGCCTGAGCCATTTCGTCGCTGTAGAGAGCCCTGCTAGTAAACCCAAACTTTGTTTTTGTTGTTGTTCTGTTTCGGTCCTGCGGGGTGCTTTCTTTCCCCCAAAGTCCCTGTGGAATTCACTAGAGGAATATATGTTCATGTCTTGGTTGCATATATTGGTCTATTCACACCGTGTCAGGGTATCATGGTGCTTCCTTCGACTTCTGCAATGTGTTTGTCTTAATCTCTTGACTCTTGATTTATCTTGTATAAAGTGGCCCATGAGCGTTGAAAGCCTCTTCTTTTTTTTCCGCCCCTGCTGACACTGTAGATAAAACCTGTCACCTTTCTGTGCATTAGTTTCCCCTGGTGGTGAATGTTATTCATATATTCTCATATTTTGGTGAATCGTTAAGAAGCAAGTGATGTGTAAGCTGTAAAGGTGTTTCCAANTCTCTTGACTCTTGGTTTTTTTTTTTAATTTTTAATTTTATTTTATTATATTATGTTAATCACCATACAGTACATCCCCAGATTCCGATGTAAAGTTTGATGCTTCATTAGTTGCGTATAACACCCAGTGCACCATGCAATACGTGCCCTCCTTACTACCCATCACCAGTCTATCCCTTCCCCCACCCCCTCCCCTCTGAAGTCTTCAGTTTGTTTCTCATAGTCCATAGTTTCTCATGTTTCATTCCCCCTTCTGATTACCCCCGACTCTTGGTTTATCTTGTATAAAGTGGCCCATGAGCATTGAAAGCCTCTTCTTTTTTTTCCGCCCCTGCTGACACTGTAGATAAAACCTGTCACCTTTCTGTGCATTAGTTTCCCCTGGTGGTGAATGTTATTCATATATTCTCATATTTTGGTGAATCGTTAAGAAGCAAGTGATGTGTAAGCTGTAAAGGTGTTTCCAACAGAGGCTTCTTCAAATAAAACTCACACACAGTTGGCCTTTGTCGTTCAATGTTGTAGTAAGTAGGTTGGAAAGTGATTAAAGGGGTACCCAGGTGGCTCAGTAGGTTAAACGATTAAGCATCTGCCTTCACCTCAGGTCAGGATCCTGGGGTCCCGGGATCGAATCCCATCTCATCGGGCTCCCTGCTCAGTGGGGAGCCTGCTTCGCCCTTCTGTCTCTGACCCTCCCCCTGCTTGTGCTGTTTCTCTCTCTAAAGTAAATAAATAAAAAAATCTTTTTAAAAAAAGTGTTTAAAAGCTAAGAAAAAATTCATTTGAAGACTACTGTGCTCATTTCTGTAATTTAGTTTAGTGCGACTGCATTTACACAGGAGAGCCTTCCTGTGTTTAAATCCACACTGGCCTTAATCTAGTTAGTATTCACTGAGAACACTGCATGATCATTCTAGTCAGATTCATGCTTTAGAGCTGACAATTTAGTCCTAAAATTAGGTTGTCACAGATGAAGGACTCTGTGGCTGCATTTTATAAATGTGGCCAGCATGTGGCGCTGTTTCCTGTTAAAAGCTGCCTTTGCAAATTTTCAGAGCTCTCCAAATCTATGGTATTTACAGTGGCTCAACGTAAATTTCGATGGGCTCCGAACATCACAGAAGAAAAACCCACTTAAGTCTTTAAAAAGAATAGAATTTCAATATTTCTGAAGAGCACCTGTAGATTACTTTTCATGTTTAGGAATGAACAGAATAAAAGTATGATTGTTTATTAGAATTTCCCTTTAAGAAAGCTTTAAAATGTGATTTTACAAAATTTTAAATATGAACATCACTGAACAATTCATTATTTATTTCACATAAAAACTAGGCCAGTCGGAAGAGGGAAATGAGGTTCTTAAAGTTCTATTATTTAAGATTTAATATAAATTGTTCAGTTTCTTTTAATGTGCTTATGATTCTCAAAATATGTGTTGGGGGCAAACCAGTGATACTGTGTCCTGTCTGTCAAAAACCGGAAACACACAAGTTACTTTTTATATTTTAAATAGTTTCCTGCCTTTTACTATTAAGTAGTACTTATTTTATGCCCATATGTATTGGATTTCCAAAACCCAGTGTTGCTGGCATGGTCCATCAGCCATGATGCTCAGTAAGACACTAAGATCAGCAGAGACCATTACCCGTGCTAAAGCTAAAACTTTCTGGCGGTAGGTGCTGGGAGGGAAAAATTCACAGTTGAATATCAGTTACCATACAGTTGATTCTTGAAACATGAAAATGCATATTGATACATTTTATTTTTTAGTAGTTCTTTTGATTTTAGTAATTATTGCAGTGACAGAGTAAAACTTTAGTGATGACTTAATCTAGAATAGGGTCTTTGCTTGCCCGCAGAATAGGTGCCAAATTCAATACTGACTGATAGATTGATGGTGACTTTGGGGGAGGAGAGGCAACAGGGCAGGGAGAGGAGCTCATGAAAAGAAGGAGTAGCTTGAAATCATGTTATTGGACCATCCTTTGTATATTTTGCCCCCCCAAAATTTAAAATTTCATTAAACTTTTCTTTAGTGCACAAAAGAAATAGCAGTTTTCTGATGCTTCTTAGTAAAATCTTAGTAAATATAACAGGATAATTAATAAAATTGATACCTTTAAACCTGTAAATGCAGCAACTGAATTTTTATAATCTCACTGAAGAGGAAAACGTGTAGTGCGCTTAACGTATCGCCGAATAGGATATCTACAGTGCACAATTAAAAAAAAAAGCAGATGCTTGCAAATGAATGTGAGTGTCCTTTTCTACAAAGCACAATATATTCAATGGCCCTATTGCAAAAACTTATCCTTTTCATTTGTAGAAGGATGAAATTGGCTGTCAGGGACCAGAGGAGTAGCAGTACCAGAGAGGTTCACCCCATTCTTGCCTGAAAAAGATGGAAATCTGATTATGTATCCATTCAGTTGTTAACTGCATCCCACTCCCCATTTCACTACTTTTTCCTCTGAAGAGCTCTCAATATTCCCTGGATCATGCAATTCCAAGCTAAGCAGAAGGGATAAAGTCTGGAGGAGAAGGAGAGCACAGTTAAAGAAGACTCTAGAAGAGTCTTCTTACCAAAATTCTGAGAACTTAGCCTGCAAATGTAGTTGTGAGAATGGGTCAAGGCTGTAGCAGGAGGACATTTCTTGGTTTTCTCACGTTTTGTTTTCCAGAACTCAATTGCAGTTTCTGAGACTAGGTGCATGTTATTACATCATCAAACGAAGACAATTAAACTCATGTGAGTTCCTCCCCTCACTTCATTGTCCCCTATAACCAATGACCAGGGACCTCATAAATGCCATCAAATCAAAGTATTAGGTCTTCCCCAGTTTTAGAGTGAGTTCTCAATTTGCTTTTCCAACAGGGGTGTATCAGAGAAAGATTATGCTTGTTTCCTTCATAGTTTATTCTTATCAAATGCAGCTGGGAAGCTTTGGGAAAGACAAGCTGCTAGTCTGAAAAAATGAGTGCAACACTATGTTGTTAGACTGGAGTGTACTGGGAAAAGTATAGCAATGTGATCATTAAGAAATAGATTGGTATGTCCAATCCATATCAACAGGTATACCTAAAAAAATTACTTTAAACGACAAAAAAGCCAAAAAGGCTACTGAAATCCATTTTTAGTGGGTTGTTTTCTAACCAGTTATCTGTTAAACCTATTCCTGGTTCACTGGCTGTAGGAATACCAGGTGTTGTTTAAAAGTTGAGATCCAGTGCCCTACCCACGTATGCTGAGCCAGAATCTTTGAACATGGAATCCAGGAGGATACCTTTATCAAGCTTCCCAGAGGGTTTTTACTCTGCTAAAAAAAAGGGGGGTGGTGAGGAAGGAAAGAAGGAAAGAAGGGAGGCGGAGGGAAGGAAGAAAGGGAGGGAGGAGAGTAAAGAAAGAAGAAAGTCATATTCTAAATAAATTGTAAGGAAGAATACAGCTAACTTCGTGGATGAGGGCCTTGTTTTGTGTGTTTCTTCTAGAACCTAACCAAGATGGGCCACACAGTTTGGTTTTTGTTCACATAGAATAAGAGTCAGTTAAGACCCTTTCTCACTGTCCTTGCCAGATGGGTGTTTTGTCTATTTAAAGTCAAAGTGAAGCCAATATAAGGTTCATTTCTTCTCCATACAAATTCAGACCGTGGGGTTCAAGTTGACTTTGAGCAAAGACTTGCTAAGCTCTTTCTTACCAATGTACCTGGACAATTTTCACCCATCCATTTATCCATCATTCCTTCTATACACTATGGTTTTCCTCCCAGGTGGTGGATCTCCATGAACTTAGAGATCTTCATGAACTTAACCAGTCCTGTCAAAAGTTAGCTTCCATGGGCCAACTTATACGGTGAACTGCAGAGTGAATCGGGCACATGTAAGCAGAAGAAAAAACTTAGATTTCAACTGTTGTTCTGACTTTACCAAAATGTTTTCCTTTTACAAGTTACTTTCAACTGAAATTAAAATGAATAACATAAAAAAGGCCAGCATAGTCACGGAAGATGTCTGTGATAATTCTAAAACAAGAAAGCAATATAGCCGCAAGTATAATTTTAACATGTGCATAAGGTAGCCCTGTATGTTTAATCTCAAGCTTTCTGTTCAACGGACTAGATGTTCTCTTTTGTGGTTTATTATAAAATGCATTTATTCATGGAAATGAATATGCTATGGGACCCATAAAAGTAGCCACACACTGCTTTTTAAAAAAATACAGTGATCCCTTTGAACATTGAAAAGCTGTTTTTAAAGGCTCAGCATGCTTGTCCCTATGATTTCACTTTCTAGAATATAAATTTCATGATACGACATGCAAAGTTATAAATCAAAGATGCCGTGAGAAAATGTAGGCATGCATACTATCCTTGCCTTCATCAAGACCAGGTATTTGCTTAACTCTAAACGTTCAGTGCAATGGAAGCATCTGCTCTAGCTTGTGGAAATGTTTTTCGCAATTCCCAGTGAAAGCGATAACCTTTAGAAGATAATTCCTCTACGCGGATGTCACTCCTCCATTCACTGCTAGGAGGCCCTCTACACGTACCAGCTTGGGGTCACCATGGCTAGCTTCTCTGCTCTCGTCATTATGAAGTGTTTAACAGACTTTAAAAAGATTTCTATTCACTTCTGAGCATCCTTGAAACTACTGAGCTCATGCCTCAATTTTTTATGTTATCCACTCAAGTGCAGTATTGTCTTGCTTTCTACACATAGAGCTGGCCATGTTAACTCAAACCTTGTTCAGAATTAAAATCAGGACGGTGACAGGAGCACATTAAACCAAGTGTGATCTTCCTAGGATGGGGCTCTGTACAACTGTGCAGGCCGCACACCCAGGAAGTCAGTTCTTCCTACAGAAACTTTTGAATGAGACCACTCTGGTTTTTAAAAATGCATTGAGAAACACACTAAGCAATGAATTCGGTTGGCCTTGCTGACTTAACTATGTGAAGAAATACAGAAAGTGATGTACTTGAAAAGGAGTCATAGGTATAACAGGATAACTGTAGATGTTGTCCTTATAATTTAACAGGAAGAGCTCAGGATCACAGAGTGGAAAATGTGCGCAAGAATGGGGTCGGGGAGAGGTTGGCAATTGCAGAGTCTGAGCTCTGTGGGAAGAGGCATCCCACTCTGTGATGGGTCTTTGGGCAGGATGAGTGCATCTAGACACTGGCTGTGCTTACTCATGTGCTCATGGAGGTACTAGGTTTTGGAACCCGGACGTGCCATTCTGTATGAGAATGTGGGGAGGTCCGGGCACAGGCACATCAGTCAGGGGGTCTGCACCCGAGTATGCGCGTGAATGGGTCTTTTTGACTCAACTGTGTTACAGACATATCCCCATGCCTCAAGCTGACCCTTCATGATCACATCCCAGGTCCCTCTAGGGCTTCCTGCCTCCTTGCTGTGTCACAACCCAGTGGAACTCAGGGAAGCATGAACGTTGTTACAGGTGGTATATTATAAATGCTGCCACAGCTCTTTCCGTGGTATGGCCCTCTTTGTGGACCGAGAGCATGTGTGGTGAAAGAGCCTGGAAAGAGAATGCAAGAGATGGTGGGGCTGAACCAAGAGGCTTTGGGGGACACATACAAGGAAGAGTTTGGGAAAGATTTCTGTGTTGAGGCACTCACCTTGGGAGACAGTAGTGTTACCAGAAAAACAGACACCCGAGGAAACAAGTAGTGTCTGTCTATTTAACAAATGGCCCTTGCTGTGTAACTCAGATTGGTTTCCAGGTAATAATAAGGAAAGAAGGGAGGAAGAACGAATGAAGGAATGCGGGAGAGAGAGGAAAATGTCAAATGGCCTTGCCTGGCTTCTGACTGGGCTCATACCCATTTCAGTTGTTGCTGAGCTCTTTCTACTACTTGGGAATAAAAGGAAATTCAAATATGTGAAAGTATGAGCGAAGCTTGGACCCGGGGTAGAAACTGGGGACGAAGCCTGCAACTTCGAGGCACGATGTCCTTCCTTGGGCAGGTTGGACGCCTTTGGGGGTCCGAGGCCCTCCTCTCCAAGAGGGCACCTCCATCCCAGGCCCGAGCTCACTCACACCTGGCGTTTACCTGGATGGTGGTGGTGTGGGGGGGAGAATGCGGACTGTGGGGGAGCCCGCGTGGGAGACCGACCACCCAGGGTGGGGCGCACCGGGAAGACCGGGTCGGCGCCGCCCTGCCTTTGAGCGCTGGAGCTCGCTGCCCCTTAGACCTGCCCACGGCCCTCCGCCCGGCCCCCCTGTCACTCACTTTCCTTCCAGCCAATGGCGAGGCCGCCTGTCACCCTCACCCCACCCCTCGAAGCAGAGCGGGGAGGAGGTTGGCGGGGAGGGCGCGGGGCTGGAGTTGAATGATTGAACTTTCCAGCAGAGTTGCGGCGGCCGCCAGGTTCCCGGCAGTGCGGCCCCGGCGCGGAGCTGGGAGCCTCGGCCAGCGCCCGGCGCCCGCGCCCCTGACCCGCAGCCATGGTGCCCGGGGCGCCCGGAGCGACCCTGACCCTCTGCCTCTGGCTGGCGGTCTCCGGGGGCTGCCTAGCTGGCGGCCCCGGCGCAGCGGCTGCTCGGCGGCTGGACGAGTCCCTGTCGGCTGTGAGCGTCCAGCGCGCCCGCTGCTCCTCCAGGTGCCTCAGCTTGCAGATCACGCGCATCTCCGCCTTCTTCCAGCACTTCCAGGTAGGGGAACCGTCGCCCGCCCCGGGGTCGCCCTGGCGCTGCGGACCGTGGCTGGGGGCGCGCGCGGCGCCTGCCTCCCAGCCTCTCGGCGCCCAAACTTCTCGCCGGGCTCGGCCGGCAGATCCCGCTTTCTTTCGGCGTGAATTTTACAATCGAGGTGGTTGAACCCTCCTTTTCAGCCGCCTCGTTGCTTCCGAATGGGAAAACAAACGTGCAGCATCTTTCCCCAACTCTCCTCTTCCCAGCGGAAAACGCAAGGCGCCTTCTGTGGGGAGAGAGAGCCGCTTTGCCGATTCCGAGGGTGCGTGTGTGCATTTGTTTCCCGGGACTTCCGCGCGCGGGACTCCGGGCTGGTGGCGAGTCCGGCAAAGTCCCTGGCGCTCCGGGGCCCTCGGTGCCGCCAGTACTGTGAGCGAGGCCCGGAGGCGCGCCCAGATGCGCCCGGGGACCCGCGCGACCCTCCCAGCCCCGCAGGTGCCTGCGGGTCGACACTTTTGTCTCTCCTGAGCGGTGCTTTCACATTCGGCGGGCCGGTAGCTCGCAGTCCACCCTTGGAGTTCCAGGCAGGGGCTCCAAGTCGTGAGTTCCAGAATGTGTGTGTTGGGGAGAGGGGTGGTGGTAGCTCTGCGCGCCCCAGTTCGGAGCCCTGGAGCTTCTAGGTCTAGTCAGTGCATAGTGTGGAGAGCGAAGGAAGAGATGCAGGGGTTACGGTACTTAGAGGGCAGCGTTTGGATGCTCCGAGAAGAGTCCCGGGGTTAGTTGTCTTCTCCCAGCCCTCGTAGGTCCTTCCAGCTTGAGTGTGGAAGAGCGTGTGTGTGAATGTTGGAGGTTCACGGGGACGCACGCTTGGCGCCTGTGGATTGCCGGGACCCTTGGGGGGAGCGGTAGCGCCGAGGGTCCCCGCAGGTCTTGTGTGGGAACCCGGAATGCTGGGGGCGCATTCGCGCCGCTTGCGGACTCTGCGGAGGCGCGACCGGTTGCCTTCCCCAGACGATCCGAGTGCGCGCAGTCTGAAGTCATTCACGCAGACGCCTTATTTCTCTCGAGTGCCCTCGTTCTCCACTTGGCCTTCTCGCCCCTATCCTTAGCGGCTCACCTGTTCCAAGACTCTAAAGTTCCTTTTTGCCGCAGGGCAAACTGCGGAGGCCAGAAGAAGACCCGGGACTCTTTGGCAGGTTTCTGATATTAGGATATAAATGGGGCGCCCCTCCCGCCTGGGCAGGCTAAAGGGGGCTTTCCAAGGGGCTCTGGGTATTCAGCTGTGAGAGCAGGCGATTGTAATGACGGAGGAGTTTGGGACGAATCTCGGTAGGCTTCGTGTGGTCATCCTACCCTGAGAGCTAAGGAAAGCTGGCGCCCAGTGGCACCAGCACTCACAGTTAGGATCCTCAGAGATTGCGCCAGCTCGCCAAGTTTGCGTGTGCGGGAGTGCGCGTTCTCAAGGAAGCGACCTGCAGTGGGTTTCAGAGAAACCGGCACACCCTGCGTCCCTCCTGATTTCTTTAGGGAAAGGGAAACCCAAGTGCTCGCGTCCTGCGCTGAAATTACGCTGACAACCTGGAGAGGGCTCCTCCCCAGCCACCTGGTTTCAAATCCGCCCCGCCCTGCCAGTCCGTCTCCTGAGGAAACGCTGCACTGCTGTTTAATCAACAACAGAGAACACAACAGGGCGACCCATTCCTGCAGAGAAAGAGTTTCTTTTTCTTTCTTTTCTTTCCCTTTCTTTCTTTCTTTCTTTTTCTTTCTTTCTTTCCTTTTCTTTTCTTTCTTTTTCTTTCTTTCCTAATTGAATTGTCAGTTGCTGTAATTTATTTGTTTTACAGTTTAAGCGGCTAAAGAAGTGGTTTAGATCAAGCCAATTCCCGTGAAAGGCTTTTCTTGTGGTCTCCTGGCATGATTTCTCTTCGGAAGAAAAACTGCTGACAGAATACATGTTGCCAGACAGTCCTGATTACATTTTAATTAGCTGGGGGTGGAATAAGCTGCAAATTACTGTTAGGACTTCATAACTGCTGTTTTTACCATCAATTGCCAAGCCGTTCGTGGCGGGTTAACCCTAACCTGGTAATGCCTATCTGATGTACCTAAATTGCAGGGATTATGCTTTCTTAGGATTTGAAAAGACAGCAACACACTTTCCTCGTAAACCCTCAAGCTTCCCTGTCCCTCCCCCTTGTTAAATAATTGGGAGATGATAGAGGAGTCAGGCTGCTGCCAACTCCTCACAGGGCACGTGGTATTTATTAACAGGCAGGAAAGGCGGGGCTAGACGGAGCTCTGGGATGAGCCCCTTCTCTCAGGGTCGCCCCACCTGCTTGTGCAAAGAAACCCCAGCAGAAGGGTGTTTCTGGAGCAGGGGGCCATTTTCAACGTCTCTCACACAATTCTAGGCACCTTTTTAAGGACAGAAGAAGGCTGTCTCCATCCTTGAGGCCAGCCAAGTGTGTGGACTCTTAGATATAGCTGCCCCGGCTCAGCTGTGGAGACCTGAACCTATGCTTTCACAGTGTAGACAGAGACGCGGAGCTGCGGGGGGCAGTGCCCTGGAATCTAATGGTCTCTGCCCCAGTTGCACACGCTTTCCCGCCGCCCCGTCCTGCAGCAGCGAGGCTGTAGGGCTGCGAGTCGATGGTACTCACCTGGTGCCTTTGCTTCTGTGTGGATGGGCTTCACCTGTCAGCCGTGCAGCCGTCAACCAGGCCTGAACGCCCACGCAGCTCAGTACTGATGCATGGGGATGGGAATGGTGACGGGGGGTTCCTGACTTATCTGGCACAGCCCCTGACACGGAAGAGTTCAGAATTTCGTACCGAAAAGGAGACGGGTGGGTGAATTGCATCACATCCCTGCTCGGTGCTGGCCCCATTCATGAAAAGAAACAGCGCAAGTTAGCACCTCACAGGATATCCATTCCCAGCTCCATGTGAAGTCTGCCAGATGCATACCTGCTTGCTCACGCATGACACTTGCTTGGTATACCCTCTTCTGTAAGCTTCTAGACCAATGCCTTGCCCTTTGTTCTAGATGTTGTCCTCAGGAAGTGGAGCCAGGGATCTCCCCCTCCTACTTTTCAAAGGACAGCAAATGGGCAACTGCCCAGTCCATTGCAACTTCCTCACTGGATGCAAGTAGATACCTGCTCCAGGGAAGTCTTGGACTCTGGCTGCCCACCCATCAAACACAGGGTGGTGCTTCCAGCGTGAGATGAGGACAGCCACCACTGTATTCTGGAACACTGCGGCTCATGCATGCATCAGACCCTCCTTGGACCCTTGTCCAGGTACCTACAGGGGCCAGAGTGTGACAGTCGTTTTGGGGCAAGGAGTAGGGAGGGAGAGGCTGGGTGAAGACCCGGGTGCCAGGGACAAGGGAGTGGGGAGCCAAGAACCTTTCCCAAGGAGGTGAAGGAGCAGTGGGAGGGAGGATCACACGTGATCCAAGGCTCCAGGCCTCCAGAACAAGCTCTAGTATTCCTTCAGACTTCCCATATGAAACACCCAACTCGGATACAGTCATTGAGATTTCAGTATGGTGACCACAGAGCGTTAAGCCCCAGGCATTGGTCCCCCTGAGCATGGACCACGTGCATTGGTCATATGTCCATGAAGCAGCTCTCGTGTGGATTTTTGTACCTCAGTGGTGCAGAACCCTTGGGAGGGCTGAAGCCCATTTGTCATGGGGGTTCCTCATAGGGTTTTCTGCAGCATCCCAGCTTAACAGTGCTGACCAGTGTTCTCTTGGGAATAACCTCTCCCCTTGTTTTTTCACCTTCAGTAGGGTGTTAAAGAAGAGGGAAAGGAGGAGAGACTGTGTCTGAAATAAACTCTCTTTCTCAGCAAATCTCATTTAACTTAAGAGTGACTCCCTCTCTTACGCTAGTTGGGATATGCCTAGCAGAGACCACTCTTGTCTCCCTGGTTCTGCTCATTGTGGCAACCTTGCAGCTCAATCTCTGAGCCTTAAAGATAGAGTCACTGCACTCAGTATTAGGGGACCTGGGACCTGTTCTTTCTGTGCCTCTGGTTTGTCCAAGGAGGCTCAAGAGAATAGGACTTGAGAACAAATCATAGCCAATGTACAGCAGAGCAGGGGGAAACATGTCCGCTTCTTTGCCAGAATTCGGCACTGCTCGGGGAAGAAGTGGATCTTCTTGTTGGAAGATAAGTAGCAGGTTGCTAGCAGCCTGGGCCCTGTGGGTCTAGAATTTTATTAGTGGTAAGAGATTCTTGTTTAATGGGACATTATTCACCCTGTAAAGTACCATGGATAGGCCCGCTCAGGTAGCTGATCAGAGGCTTTTCTTAGCAGTAATTGGAAGCTGTTTGTTTTGGCAAAAGGGAGAACTAAGCTGGTGATTAATTCATTCTACTTAGAGGACTAGTCTCTTCTCCAAGAAAAAGTAAATAAACAATTATTGCATCAAAACCCCTTAGCAGCCACAAATCAGCCCTAGGCTCACAGACTTTTGGAGGAGCACTTTTGTGGTGAATTTACCCATCCCTGGTGTGTCGCTTTGCCCTGCAGTGAGGTTAAGTTACACACCAGAATGGCCGGGCGTTTAGAGAGTCCCTGGAAGAAAGGCCATCCTCAGCTTTGGCCGTTGTATTTCCTGGTCAGAGTTCCCCGGATCTCTGGCTGTGGTTCTAAGAGTTTCTGAATTTAACCAAAAGTAAACATTAGGCTATTCATGGCAAATTTTTGTGTTTGCAATGTAGTGTTTCTCCTTGAATGTGATTTAAAAGTCTATCTTATTGTGACTATTACAGAACATTTTAAAAACACATTAAAAGACACTTACTGACTTGTTTATTTCTTTGTGCACAATATCATTAAGAAATATATACTTCCATATATGTTTATATTGTATATGTTGTTATACATCTGTGTGTATTTACATACGATACCCTATATGCATGCATGTGTGGTGGAAGGCCTAATTTAAAGAGTTAAAAGTTAACGTTGGTGTGTTTCCACATGAAAAACTTAATCATAAATTAGGTTATTATTTCTTTGAAATGGATTCCACAGATTGCCCTGTATAACCTGTCCTCATATATTTCTGTGAATGGGTATAAAACGGTAGGGTTAGGGGGCACCTGACTGGCTCAGTGGGTGGAGCCTGTGACCCTTGATCCCTGGGTTGTGAGTTTGAGCCCCACATTGGGTGTAGAGATTACTTAAAAATAAAAAGCTTTAAACAACGGAACAAAACTATAGGGTTAGAGAAGTTTATGAGAGGGTTAGTGGGCTCTGCTTGTATTAATTCAGGCGTGGAGAGGTTCCTTTGCATAACTTGGCAATGCTTTGTAGAATTCTCCTCTCACAATTTTGGGTGGGGCGGTTGTGCTGGGGACAACAGAGCAGTATACTGATATTATCAAAATACATATTATATATGGAAAACAGGACCAGGAAAATTGCAGATGCCCCCATCGCAGTGCCCTTGTGCAAATTAGTGCATAACTTCTCCTTTGGAAGACTTGTCTGAGCTCACAGACCTTTCGAGTCCCAGCTTCGGCTGACTCGCACATTTCTGTTTCCCGTACTCTGGAGCCCGCAGTGTGGAAGTGTGTAGTCTATCAACATATGGCATTTATTAAGTATGACCTAGTTTTTCCTCTTTACATTAATCAGAGATACCCTGAACTCTTTCAAGCTTCAGATCAGCAGGAGGTCGCCCGCATTACCGAGCAGACCGATAAAGTTGTCTTCCTGACCTTTTAGTTACCTGGGTACCATCATCTTAGGAAAATGTGTAATTTCGTTTGGATTCTCTGAAATACTGACCGTAGGTCATAGACACCTATTGCTTCTCAGCAGATGCTGTTGGTGACCTTCTGTCCCTCACCTCCTTAACCCCAGCTCCTGTGTCAGCTGCTAATGGCTTACAGCTGCTCCCCCTTAGAGACTAACTTTCTGCTGGTGGGCACCATCTTGCCAGCCGAGCAGTGTATCCTCCTCCCTTGATGAAGGCAAATCTTGCCGTTGGCTCCCTGCTGGAGGCCATAGGAGGCCAGCCCCCTGTGGAAATAACTCTTTAGTGCAATTTGTGCCAGAGCATTGCATGGGACCACGCTTCTGCATGTCTCCAGCTGAGATCCCTTCCCTGCTTACATCCTTCTCCTGGTTCCTTCTTTCTGTTTCCACTGAGGGCTTCCGCCAAGATATCACAGATGCAGAAAGCCCCTTTCCAGCCTCTGCGTCTAGGAAACCCAATCTCAGACACCTACCTACCTTAAGAGATTCCTCATCTAACTCAACGCAGTTGTTTTTCAGATTGGACAGCTTGATGCTTTAAAAAACGACTTGTTCGAGGACATACAGATGGTAGAAAGCAGGGAAAGAGAACCAGCTTTCATCTCTTTTTCCCACTCAGCCCGTCAGCTAGCAGCCAGCGTTTGGGGACTTGTCCCTGGAGCTGTAACAAAGCTCAAGTCCCTTGTTCTACGGATCAGTTTCAGAACATGCCCAGGCCATTATGACACTTGGAGGTGTGTGTTCAGCTCTTCTTCCGGGTTCTTCTGAACCAAGTTCAGGTTTTCTGGTTGAACCGCAGGCTACACTGCTGGCAGGTCTAATGCTCTCCATCTGATCTTTATGGAGCTCTTGCCAGCACCCCTAAGAAAGAGCCCCAAGTGAGCGTAAGAAGGTGGAGGGAGGCTGCCCTTCCCATCTCCTTGCCATCATGCCTGCAACAGGACCCCGGTCTGAACTCGGGGGGGTGGGCCCAAAGGAAGAAACTCTCCCGAATTACTGAGCCACAGTAAGAATGTATTTAGCATTGCATTTTACAGGGTCTTGGTGTTGACAAAGTAGTTTCACATAAAATATCTGTTTGACCTCCTCAGCAACTCTGTGAGGTCACGAGTGTTATTTTTCTTCTACAGATAAGAAAGCTGAAGGTCTGGAAGTGTGGTAACCAAGGCTTTATAGCAAAAACTCAAGCACTCATTGTCCTATTCCCAAATACTTATATTAAATGATCCAGCTTCTCAGGATGTTAACAGTGAGAGAAGACAGAGTGGAAATAGCAACTGTAACATAATTGAGAATCATGGCGTTTTGGGGGGAAATACTCCTACATTTCTCATTGGATCCCGGAGGCACCATTGCATCACAGACTGGCACGATTGTGGATAATTGAAAGAGTAATGGCATGATAAAAAAAAAGCCTTAAAAAATACCAGTCCATCAACACCCATCCCTTGTGCATTTAACCGTCCACATTTTTCTTCCAGCCAATAACAATCTGTCAAAGACAATCATCTTCCAAGTATCTTAGGTTCTAGGGAACCCGTATAAGTGAGATGTATTTCCCGCCCTCAAAAGTTGAAGCAAATGGGGCGCCTGGGTGGTGCAGTCGTTAAGCGTCTGCCTTCGGCTCAGGGCGTGATCCCGGCGTTATGGGATCGAGCCCCACATCAGGCTCCTCCGCTATGAGCCTGCTTCTTCCTCTCCCACTCCCCCTGCTTGTGTTCCCTCTCTCGCTGGCTGTCTCTATCTCTGTCGAATAAATAAATNAAATAAATCTTTAAAAAAAAAAAAGTTGAAGCAAATAGTTGCAAAGAGTTTTGAAGTGAAGAAAGAAACTATTATAATCATGTATCATTTAAAATCTCCATACGTGACGGTTTAATGTGCAAGCATAATTTCTTAGAGTTGTTTTTCTCCTATCAATGGATTTTGTCCATCACCACTTGACTTGTCCAGCAAAATAGCAGCGTGTTACTGTGATCCTTGCAGAAATGTTTTGGGAATAGCTGGGCTCCTTGATGTCACAGAGTCTGAGTTTGCTGTCTGGGAGTAACCGTGGTCTGGGCACTTCAGCCTTGCTCTTGCTTCTTGGCGGCCTTGTGTATGGCGGTGGGACAGATTCGGAGTATTTGCAAGTGGTGATTGTAGCTCGTATGTGCGGGATAACTGCTTTCAAGAACTCACTGTGCCTTCTGTGTTGGCCCTCTTTGTTTTTGTTTTGGTTCTGGGAGTGTGTTTATACTTTACGATTCTTTCTAGCCTCTCTGTAAGCACAAAAATTGGACAGCGAGGAGGCTGCACATGAAAAGAACATGGTGCCAAATTGGGGTTCTTTCATACCCCAAGGGCTCCAATCTGTCCTGAGGGAAATCTGAGAAACAATAACCCATCAAGAGGACGAAACTTTTAATGCACATTGTATTTACTCTTTTGTTCTAAATTGTAACATTTGTCACTTAATCTTTTTATTCTCCAAGTTATTAATATCCCACCAACTTGAGAAAACGTTCTGTTACAGCGACCTCAAAAATAGATAATTTTGTTTTTCATATTGCCTTCTTTCTTTGTAAGGCAAGATGGATAAGTTGTTACCACTTAAATTGTGTAATGTATGGTGATCCGAATCTTTATCTTGGGGAAGTGAGTTTTCCTACTTGGTATGCACAGGATCTCAAGTTACCTCCAGCCAACAAAAATGCTTGTTTCCCTCAATTTAGCATCTAATTGTCACTGATGGTTTTTAAAATTTCATAGTTAATGTCTGTTATGTCCAAAGAAGTGATGATTATATGAGTCCAGAAATAAAAATATGAGTCCCTTTAATGAAACAAGAAACATTAATTTTGCAAAGCAATTCATCACTTTCCAAAAATGTCATTAATCATACCAGCACGTGGGACCAGAGAAATATTGGGAATTCATTTACTTATGAAATTCAGAGATGTTTTTTTCTTTATTTTTACACCTTTTTTTCAATCCACTATAATATTAGAATGCATTAATATTCATATGTTTGAAACAAATGAAATTCTTGGCGTTCCTCACTCCCTGTAATGCAAGGTAAGTGCTTATCTAAAAACAAACCAGATGGGTTACATTCTTAGTTGGGGGGGTTACTTACTGACAGCTCCTCTGAAACACAGGCTGAAACAGTTGAGAAAGTCTAAATGCAAACAAGAATAAAGCTTTCGGGTTCAAGGTGGTTTTACCTGTTCACTGTGCTCCTACTGGGTTCGTGTGATTGGTTCATGCCATGTACGTGCATTGACTTGTTTAATTTTCTAGTAACACGTAATTGAGAGAGACAGCCCTTTTTAGTCTTAAATAAATGTCTCAGCTCCTGTCTTTAAATGCCTACACCACTGCGAGGAAGGGTTTTGAAACGTATACTGTTATACTTTGCGGACCGCAAATAAAATTGACAAAGAGACGTGCAAACGTAAAACGCTAGGACAGATTTAAAAGAGGGTACACACCTTATATTAATATGTCATCCTGTGCCTGGGACAAGTTACCAAGTGGTATTGTCAGAAACCAAATATGCCGAGGAGCTTGGCATTTCAGGGCCATTAGCTTGCTTTCCAGCCGATGAGCGGACCCCTGTAGGATGCAAACTCCAAGCCCCTTTCCAATCATGAGGGTATAATAATCATAATATTCCCCTGCATTTGGAAACGTAGAAATGTTTCCTAACAAACTTCCATGCAGGCAGTTTCTTTAGGATAACTCAGATTTCCACCACCTTTCCTTCCTGGCAGGCTACTTATTTTCAGCCGGCATCCCTCACGGGTTGGCCATTCCCCCCCGTGTGCAGTGTTTTGCACACCGTAGAGGAGCAACCTTTTATGAAGTGAGCAGAAGACCACCCCAGCTGTGTGGAGATCCAGTGATGTCCAGGCCCCTGGGTTGAACACCAGTCTTGCCCCAAAGTCCTGCTACATGGGTGATTCAAGAAAAAGGAAAGTTATAGATTGCATCATAGCACAAACTTGGGGCTCGCTTTCTAGAGTTGAAATGGAGTCTGTTAATTGTAAGAATGCCAAGTTTATACAGGAGTTATACTTAAAAAAAAGATTTGAGAGTGCTTGGGCAATCGTGGTGGGGGAGGGGTAGAGGGAGAGAGAGAGGATCTCAAATAGACTGTGTGCTCAGCGCGATCCTGATACAGGGCTCGATCCCACTGCCCGAGCCCAAACTAAGAGTCGGATGCCTAACCGACTGCCTCACCCAGGTGCTCCTGAGTACTTCCTGAAAGAAGGAGAAAAAACTTGGAGGTGGGTTGCTGTGCGGTGTTTTGGTACCTGTGATTCCTTTAAATTTCTTCAGTGGCAAGGAAGTGCAGAGAAATAACCTCAGATCTTGTCCACCATTAAAAGTGGTCATTGTTTGAATATGGGCATTTTGTTTCCCATTTTCTCTTCCGTGTTTCAGGCTATTGCAGCCCCTTGGAACAAGAACTGTGCCTTTACAATCTAACGTTTGTACCCTACAGTTCCTGTCTTATTTCCTGGGCCATGGTGGGCCCTCCACAGAGGTTTGGTGGATCTCTCCAGCACATCTGACTAGAAATGCATTCTCCCTTTCTCCCCCCCATCCGCCGTCACCCCCCCCCCGCCTCTTTTTATTTTGACACTTGGCTGTACCATTTTGAAAGCAGCACAGCCAAACCCATTTGCTGATCATTCCAGAAATGGCCTACATCTGGGAAGTTATTTTCCCATTGGGCCAGAATCTAAAAGAAAGTAGGGAACATCTTTCCTGTGTTGTTGTTGTGTGTACATTTTTGTATCCGGAATTATGAGATCATGTCCTCACAGCTGCAGAGAAATTTAAAAAATTCTGGACAGAATGTATTCACTTGTTAAGTGTTACACTGACCATCGGAAAACGTATTTAGAGGTGAGACTACCTTACAACAGACATCCGTTTGTATTTTGATCTATTGTTCAAGAGCCGAGGACTTGGATAATATTTTTAACATATTTTTAAAAGGAGGGCAAGATTTATATAGTCTAGTCCCATTATTTACCAGATAATTTCAGGGGGAAAAAAAGCAGGAGACTCCTTTTTTGAACAACCATATTAAGTTAGGGCTAAAATTTTATTTGCATATGGGGCTCCTGGCTGGCTCAGTCGGTAGAGCGTACGACTCCTGATATCAGGGGTGTAAGGTCTAACTCCACGTTAGGTGCAGAGATTACTTAAAAACAAAGTCTTTTTAAAAAAGTTTTTATTTGCATATATATATCTGTGTATTATCCATACGTGCCTAGTTCAGGGTTTCTCAGTCTTGACACTGTTGACATTTTGGGCCAGATGATTCTCTGTTGTGGGGCTGTTCTGTGCCTTTTAGGATTTTTTTTTTAAAGATTTTATTTATTAATTTGACATAGAGAGACAGCCAGCGAGAGAGGGAACACAAGCAGGGGGAGTGGGAGAGGAAGAAGCAGGCTCCTAGCAGAGGAGCCTGATGTGGGGCTCAATCCCAGGACTCTGGGATCGCGCCCTGAGCCGAAGGCAGACGCTTAACGACTGCGCCACCCAGGCGCCCTGCCTTTTAGGATTTTTAGTACCTTCTCTGGTCTTTACCCACTGGATGCCGGTAGTATCCCTCGCACCCCAGTCATGACAAACAAATCTGTGCCTAGTTATATAGGTATATCTCCAAACACTGAAATCAATACCTCCATGGGGCAAAATCATCCCTGTTGAAAACCACTAGTGTAGTTCTGTCTCTTTCTACTTTCCATTTCTGTGGATCTGTGTGTGTGTCTAGTTCCGCATCTATATTTAGATATGTGTATCTATATCTAAACACATATACATATGTATACATGAGTCTTTTGTTACATATTCATGTATCCTGTGTGAAGGAATAAACTCCAATGCAGAAAGGAACAAGTTGATGGCATTAACCGTGTTCTGTTTCACTTACAATGTGGGAGTTGGAAAGGTGCTCATTTATGTCTCCATTTGAGAATTTAGAAAAGAAAAGGCACTTATTTTTGTGAAGTGTGATTAGGAAAAAACTGCTTTCCTTCCATTCCATGGCAGACATTCTTCTGAAAGGAGACAACTGCGTCGCTGTCTTTACTAATGCTGATTCTGCACTGAATTTCACTACAGAAACCAATATTACACTGCATGTTAACTACCTAAAATTAATTAATTAATTTTTAAAAAGATTTTATTGATTCATTTCACAGAGGGAGAGGGAGAGAGCACACAAGCAGGGGGAACAGCACAGGGAGAGGGACCCTGGGATCATGACCGGAGTGGAAGGCAGAGGCTTCCCCGACTGAGCTGTTGAGGCGCCCTTTCCTAGAATTTAAATTAAAAAAGAAAGTAATAATACTGATTCTGAGGATATGTCCTAGCATTTGTGGATGTGATCCTTTAAGAAAATACGGTTTTGGCTTTTTTGTTTTTTTGTTTTTTTCTCAGTCATGAGCAGACTAAGGTGGTCATGCTGCATCTTTTCCTTCAAATACCTGCTAATTTAAAAACTTTTAATTTTGTGAGATGGTCCCACAGTCTCTTGTAACTTCTTTGCAAGTAAACCGCTTTTCCTTTTGCAGAAGTTCTGTCTCTGAATCTCCTTTGAGACCATTTCACTGCTGTTTGCTCAATTTCCTCACCTCTAACGTACCAGCAGTGAATGGGTANTCCTGAGCCGAAGGCAGATGCTTAACGACTGCGCCACCCAGGCGCCCTGCCTTTTAGGATTTTTAGTACCCTCTCTGGTCTTTACCCACTGGATGCCGGTAGTATCCCTCGCACCCCAGTCATGACAAACAAATCTGTACCTAGTTATATAGGTATATCTCCAAACACTGAAATCAATACCTCCATGGGGCAAAATCATCCCTGTTGAAAACCACTAGTGTAGTTCTGTCTCTTTCTACTTTCCATTTCTGTGGATCTGTGTGTGTGTCTAGTTCCGCATCTATATTTAGATGTGTATCTATATCTAAACACATATACATATGTATACATGAGTCTTTTGTTACATATTCATGTATCCTGTGTGAAGGAATAAACTCCAATGCAGAAAGGAACAAGTTGATGGCATTAACCGTGTTCTGTTTCACTTACAATGTGGGAGTTGGAAAGGTGCTCATTTATGTCTCCATTTGAGAATTTAGAAAAGAAAAGGCACTTATTTTTGTGAAGTGTGATTAGGAAAAAACTGCTTTCCTTCCATTCCATGGCAGACATTCTTCTGAAAGGAGACAACTGCGTCGCTGTCTTTACTAATGCTGATTCTGCACTGAATTTCACTACAGAAACCAATATTACACTGCATGTTAACTACCTAAAATTAATTAATTAATTTTTAAAAAGATTTTATTGATTCATTTCACAGAGGGAGAGGGAGAGAGCACACAAGCAGGGGGAACAGCACAGGGAGAGGGACCCTGGGATCATGACCGGAGTGGAAGGCAGAGGCTTCCCCGACTGAGCTGTTGAGGCGCCCTTTCCTAGAATTTAAATTAAAAAAGAAAGTAATAATACTGATTCTGAGGATATGTCCTAGCATTTGTGGATGTGATCCTTTAAGAAAATACGGTTTTGGCTTTTTTGTTTTTTTGTTTTTTTCTCAGTCATGAGCAGACTAAGGTGGTCATGCTGCATCTTTTCCTTCAAATACCTGCTAATTTAAAAACTTTTAATTTTGTGAGATGGTCCCACAGTCTCTTGTAACTTCTTTGCAAGTAAACCGCTTTTCCTTTTGCAGAAGTTCTGTCTCTGAATCTCCTTTGAGACCATTTCACTGCTGTTTGCTCAATTTCCTCACCTCTAACGTACCAGCAGTGAATGGGTAGAACTGTTTCACTAGGATCCACTGAGATGGAACCGAGCGAGAGCAGGACCTCTCACGGAGGCAGCTTCCCAGAAGTGTTGGCTGTTGTTGTTGGGATGCGTTGGGCACCAAATGAGTGCCTGGTGCTGAAGATCTGGGGATTGGAAAATGAGTAGTGTGTACCGTTGATCCTTGGTGCTTCACAGCCTGGTCTGAGAGCCAAAAAGAGTAATTTAAACAACCTGAGACCACAGAGCTCAACAGACACCTCATCAGAGAAAGTATACAGTGCTGAACAAGCTTGTGAAGAGATGCGCCTTGTCATAGGGCCTTGGGGAAAGCGCACATTAAAACAACGAGGAGATACACGCATGTCAGAATGGCCCAGATCTGGAATTTGGACAGCAACAAATGCTGGTGAGAACGTGGAGCAACAGGAATTCTCATTCACTGCTGGAAGGAATGCAAAATGGTGCAGCCACTTTGGAAGACAGCTTGGCCATTTATGTTAGGAAAAAAAAGAAGCAAACGGTAAGAAACAGCAAGCCCCAAATGGGAGTCATTTGCCCTCCCGGACAGCAAACCAAGACTTAATTACAGTTTCAACCTATCCCAGGAATGTGAGCTTTTAACAGTGGACCTGAAATTTCCTCATCAGCTCTAGTGACATAATCTATGTGCTAAAACCCCTCCTATTCCCTTCCCCACGAAAAGAAAGTGTAGGAATCCTTATCTCTCCTTCCATTAGAACTTCCTGCTCTACCCTTGTCCTATGAAAACCTTCCATTTCGTGCAATACCTCAGAGCATCTCTCTTCTTACCAGGTGGGATGCTGCCTGGGTTCATGAATTGCATTAAGCAATTATTAAAAAGCCAATTAGATCTTCAATTTACTCTGTCAAATTTAATTTTTTAACACAACACTAAACATACTCTTCTCATACAATCCAACAATTGTGGTCTTTGCTTTTTACCCAAATGAAGTGAGATTGATGTTTGTAAAAAAACTTGGTGTGGATGTTTATACACCTTTATTCATAATTACCAAAATTTGGAAGCAACCACGATGCCTTCAGTAGGTGAATGGATAAACTGAGGTCCATCCAGACAATGGGATATTACTCAGGGCTAAAAGGTAATGATTTATCAAGCCACAAAAAGACATGGAAGAAACTGAAGTGCATATTACTAAGTGACGGAAGCCAAACAGAAAAGGCTCAATACAATGATTTCAACTCTATGACATTCTTGAAAAAGCAAAACTTGGGAGACAGTAAACAGGGCAGTGTTTGTCTGTTTGGGGTGGGAGAAGGAGGAGTGAATTTGGGTGAGCACAGAGGATTTTCAGGTCAATGAAACTATTTAGGTGAGACTGTCATGGTGAATCCATGTCTTCATACACCTGTTCAAACCCATAGAACACACAACACCACGAGTGCGTCGTAGTGTAAGCTATGGACTCTGGGTGAATAGCATGTGTCAGCCAGCATAGGCTCACCAGTTCTAACAAATGTGCCCTTTGGTGGGGGTGTTGATAATGGGGGGGGGGCTGTGTCAGTGTGAGGGCAGACCTCTGGGAAATCTCTGCACCTTTCTTGTAATTTTGGTCCAAGCCTGAAACTGCTCCAAAAACTAAAATCTGTTTTAAAAAAATAACTTAAAAATTTTTAATTTTTTGATTTCAAAAACTTACCCTCTGAAATTTCTTTGACAGTGCTTAGTTCTTTGGATAGAGAATAAAATTTAGATGTCTTATATGCATTTGTCACTTAGAGATTTTCTGTTCCCTTATGATGCATAAGAATAGATTCAGTAGAATTTTTAATTGAAATTTGAAATCCTGGAAAGGTATTGTGTAAGGAGAAAAGGGCATTGAATTCTAGGTCATCTATTCTATTATGAAAACATACCTGACTTCCCAGATGCTGGGTGCTTATAATTCTGCAGATAACACATTTTTCTTGGAATTGATTTTTTTGCAAAGTGCAGTCTTGTCTTGGGGTTATTTCTCTTCGTCTTGTATCACATTTAATTCATCATGTTTTCTCAAGTGGCCTCTCATTAAAGCTTGCTACCTTTTGAAGTTCATATTAAAATAACCCAGCATCGTGATGAATGGGTTAGACTATCATATAAGTCAGGGTATAATTGACTACAAGGTGCTTGATTTTAGTTTGATTAATTATTCTGCACTCTCTAATGAATAACACATAACTTAGCACCATGAAAAAGCATATATCACAAGCAAACAATGTGACAAAAATCGGACTTCAAGTCAATTAGAAGGGGAAAAACATGTAGTTCTAGTGTTTTTTTCTTCTCTGCTTAGATTTTCCTCAGTACAGATTAAAGTCAACTAAACGAAACCCTGAATCTTCTGGCCCAGCACTGTGTATCAAGCCGGTAGATTTTGCTTTAGTATTAGAATTAGTACTTCTAGGACTTAATGTCTTATAACACATGTTATTAGGATATTCTGTAGGAATGCAAATGGAAAAAACATTCTGCTTTATGAGGAATTGTATTTTTGTGCAAGTAGAAATTTTCAAATGGTTGTCGCCATAATAGCAATAGAATTCAGCTCCCGCTGTCTGGAAACACTCCCTGGCTACTGTTAATGCTTGTGAGTAATTAGCTCGATAACTTAAAATTAATCTTCTGCTGGTCAACATGCCGGAAGCCAGGCAGTAATGTGCCTTGTGGGAACTGCTTATTCCCAACAACAGATCACACCTGTCAAGCCTCACAGCTGTCCAGCATCTATTGTGAAAAATAGGAGGGAGATTTGAGAGTGCCTTGAAACTCTTCTGTTTGTCCTCATTGTTATCCTGAGCGATAAATTACATCTTCCTAGAGTTGTTTCTTATGAAGATGCCCGTAGACGGAGGTGAGGCCAAGCCAGAGGAGAGGCCACTTGGCCTTGTCTGTGCCAGATGTCCTCGCCTTGAGCCATCTGTGCAGACGCAGACTTGACCTGGTTGAAAATTGTACACGTGCATGTGAGCGCACACACATCCAGAGATCAGTTTATTGCTGGATGCAGAACGTTGCGTGTTCCTATAACTGGAATGCTAGGAGACACCTGCAAGCTGGGTGGAGGACTCCGTTTACTTGGTAAACTTGGTGAGAAAGAGAAGAAGGAACCATTCGGAGTGATATTTCATGGAGTCATGGATAGCAAAGTAAGATGAATTGTTATCCCTTCCCAGTGAGGTTCTGCAACTATAGCAAAGGTCAGAATCACCCAGCAGACCTATCAAAACACAGTTTACTGTACCTGTCCCCAGAATTTCTGATTCTGCAGGTCTGGAGTGAGACCCCAGCGTTTGCATGTGTAACAAGCTTCCAGCCAATGATTCATTCTGGTTTCAGGGTCCCACTTTGAGAACCGCTGCTTTCAACTTCTCTATGCTCTAGGTTTCTCTCTGGTGCCTCTCTGCTTGATAAGATGTGCCTGGTTCTTGCACTCAGTCCTCTGTTCTCTGCCTCTTGGCCCCTGCATTCTTCTTCTAACCAGCCTTCCTTTGTTCAGGGTTATGTAAAATTTATGAAGATCAAGCTTATGAAAGAGGAGTCGGCGGTGACTCCCATGGCAGAAATGTTACTAAGGATGTACTCAGTTTTACTATATTCATTTGTCAAAGGAGAGGATTGGAATAGCTGTTGGCTGCTTTCTCTTTTGAAACTTAGGTTATGGTTCCAGCTTGATGGGGGTAGGAGCCCATGAATGCCTCCTCTGACCGCGGTGTTCAGGGACAGAGGTCTAGGATGAAGAATCCTTAAGGGGACCCTTAAAGAGGATAGTTTGCGAGTAGTGAAGGTCCAGTTATGAAATGAAAGTAAAGAACATCAAGTTGAGGGTGTGGACTTAGGGTAGAAAGAATATTTTAAGGATAGATTCATTGCCTTGAGTGAGAACCATCTTATGGTGAATGTGTGGCTGTTCCACACTTACTTAAGTGGTCCATTTTCACCAAATGTGGACTATTTGATCTGAAGCAGTCTACATTATGGTTAACAAATGGCGCCTTATGATGCAAACATATGCTCTAAGAATTAAGTACTTTATGTAAAGACAGACAAGGGACAAGTTGTCATGAGCAAGATGGAGAGACAGATGGGTCAGAGTGAGACACCGTGCTCTGCCATATGCCTGGAGGTGCAAGGAGTCCAGAGTTAAGGAATAAACACTGACAGTGATTTTTGAAGCCAGTGAGAAACATGCATGAAAATATTAAGGCAGGGATTCTCAACTGGGGTGAGGGTTGGGGTTCTGGTTCAAACAACATAGCATTTGCCCCATGGCTTTAATTTATTTTCATCATTGTTATGGGTTGAATTGTGTCCTCCGTTTCCCAAATCTATAAGTTGATGTCCTAACCTTCAGTACCTCGGAAAATGATCTTATTAGGAAATAGAGTTGCTGGAGATGGAATTAGTGAAGACGAGGTCCTATCTGAGCAGGGCGAGCCCTCGATGCGATAAGACCGGGTCCTTATGAAAAGGGGAAATTTGGACACAGACACTCGTGGATGTGGAGGACACAAGTAGAAGTCCACAGGAAGGTTAGACCGGTGCCATAAGCCAAGGAAACATGGGAAGTTAAAAGAAAGGCATGGAATGGATCCCCGCCCTGGAGCCCTCAGTGAGAGCATGGCCATACGGACAACTTGATCCCAGACCTCTGGGCTCTAGAATCATGACAGTCGATTTCTGTTGTCCAGACCATCTAGTTGGTGGTGCTTTGTCGTAGCAGCCCTAGGAAACTTAGTCACTGTATTTCCTTTTAAATTATACATAATATTAAGAATACTGTGACATTGTGATTTATAACAAATATGTATTTGGTGGTTCAGGTGACCGAACTATATTTCTCATGTATTTGGTCTTCATTCACTGGTTCCTGGCTCAAACCCCTTGAAATGTCCTGCGACTGGAGTGATGGAGATGTCTTCTGTTACGTTAATGAAGTGACTTTTGGAAAGCCCCTAAGTAACATAAGGGTGGGGGCAGGTTGCTAGTGGCACCAGCCTGTGAATAGAGGGTTGGAACTTTCAACCCTCCCCCTATATCCGGGAATGGGGGAGGTGCTGCAGGTTGAATCAATCACCAATAGCCAATGATTTAATCAATCAAGCCTATGTCATGAAGCCTCCAGAAACACTCAGAAGAGGAGTGTCTAGAGAGCTCCTAGGCTGGTGAACACATAGAGGTGAGGAGCCTGGAGAAGGCATGAGAGCTCCATCCCCTTTCCCCATACTTTGCCCAAAGTATCTCTTCTATCTGGTTGTTCCTGAGTTATAACCTTTTATTAAAAAACAATCATGTAGGAAAATGTTCTCTGAGTTCTGTGAGCTGCTCTAGAAAATCAGTCAAACCCAAGGAGGGGGTTGTTGGAACCTTGGGTGTTTAGCGTGGTGCTCAGAAGCCCCAGGAATAACTTCGTGATTGGCATCTGAAGGGGGGGGGCGGTCCTGGAGGACTGAGCCCTTTGCCCGTGGAATCTGATGCCAGCTCTGGGTGGACAGTGTCAGCATTGAG
The DNA here is from genome assembly GCF_002007445.2 of Ailuropoda melanoleuca. NCBI lineage: Eukaryota > Metazoa > Chordata > Mammalia > Carnivora > Ursidae > Ailuropoda > Ailuropoda melanoleuca. The sequence continues at coordinate 5,884,491 of NC_048238.1, read as the reverse complement.
TTACATTGTCCCACACCCTGCTGATGCCCGAGAGCTGCTTGGTGGCGTGGGAATCCCACAGCCCATCCGACATTGGAATTGGGTGAGGGAACCCAAAAGAAATAGTCTTCGATGTTATTGGATTTTCATGTTCCCCCAAAAGGGGTTATGGGTTATAAATTTAATTTAGTGCAGCACTGAGTTAAAGAACTGTACTGGTTATGCTTCACGTGGATGTCGTGCCTTCGGAAAGACTTGAAACAACCAAGTAATGTAGAAATTCATGGTTGATCTTACTCATAAGCAATGGAAAACCATTTTTTCTCCTATTATATCAAAACTTTTTAAGGGCTCTTGGAATTCTGACTCTCCATAGTTAATTATATGAGCCACCCAGGACTCCAGACCTCTCTGAGACCTTCTAAATTATTAAGTCACCTCTTATGTGCAAATCATTCATATTGATGGATTTTGCATCTTGCCAGATAGACTACCGCTGCGACTTGAGATGAGTACTGATGGTCTTCATAAATATCTGTGTCCATCTTAAAAAAAAAAANCCATCTTAAAAAAAAAAAACACTCTTCTTGTCATTTTAGAAAAGAAGAAATTGATTGTTTTTCAAAAGCTTACATTTTATGATAAGTGACCTGGAACGTACAGGTTTGTGACTCCAAGTTAGGCATGGTTTTTTTTTTTTTTTAAAAATTTTATTTATTTATTTGACAGAGAGAGACAGCCAGCGAGAGAGGGAACACAAGCAGGGGGAGTGGGAGAGGAAGAAGCAGGCTCCCAGCATAGGAGGCCGATGTGGGGCTCGATCCCACAATGCCGGGATCACGCCCTGAGCCGAAGGCAGACGCTTAATGACTGAGCCACCCAGCGCCCCCTAGGCATGCTTTCTATCAGAATATTCTTTTTGTTGGAGTCAGCAATGAGTTGCACATTTTGAGCCTTCCTGGGCTCCAGTGTTTTCATCTACACAGGGAATACGGGGTGCTTGAGTCTCTATTAACTCTCGCAATTCTTGTAATGATCTAGAATGTTCCTCAGAGTCTTGTGTTACCAATATTGCTGATGGCTTTCTCATGTGATTCAGATCCACAACAATGAGTAAGCCCGTGTGTCCAGAGAGTCCCAGGCGGGGTGGTTTTGAGCTTTAGTGCTCTCACGGGATGCTTAGATCCTCCCTCCCAACCCACGCTGCGCTCTCCCTTTCTCCTCAGACATTGGGGAGCATTTTTCAAAAAGTTCCCCATATCACGTTCACTTCCGAGATGTGGTCTGTTTGCATCATCCTCTTGGTCCTGCCGCCCTGAGTAGTATGGCACTCAACAATGTCCATGTGATCTTCCTTCTTCATACTCACACAAGATGGACCCTGTGTTGTGTCCTCATCCAGTCTTGACCTTTTTTTTTTTTTAGGCATTGTAAAGGTTTTGGAGAGAGTGATTAGAGGATTTTGTTAATTCGAGAAGAGGATATTAGCAGGCAGAAAGTCTGAACTCTGGGGCGCCTGGGTGGCACAGCGGTTAAGCGTCTGCCTTCAGCTCAGGGCGTGATCCCAGCGTTCTGGGATCGAGCCCCACATCAGGCTCCTCCACTATGAGCCTGCTTCTTCCTCTCCCACTCCCCCTGCTTGTGTTTCCTTTCTCGCTGGCTGTCTCTATCTCTGTCGAATAAATAAATAAAAAATCTTTAAAAAAAAAAAAAAAAAAAAGAAAGTCTGAACTCTAATAACTCCNCACTCTAATAACTCCCACCCCTTTGCTCTGACTGCTTTTGAGAGGTTTCAGTAGGGATTCAAGGATGGAAAAGTCCATGAGAACAGGGTAGCATGATACCGAGATGCTGAAACTCTTTCCCTTGGAAAATTCCTTGTATTATAAGACAATTACATGTCATGAACGCGTTAGATTTGTCTTGTTTTCATCAAGAAGATGGATTAAATGACCTTCAAAGGTCCTCCCTGATTTGTAATTATATGGTATCATCTGAGTCAGACTCTACAGTTTACAAACATTTTGAGGAGATATTTAGAAACACATTTTGAGTCCCTTTTCTCGTCCTGGTTGTGTTTAGAGAATGGCTTGGCCGCGTTTGGATAGACCTTATGCTTTCACAGAGAGGAATTGACCGAAATGCGCACCGATGAAAATGCTTTGCACAGAGGTGATGGTAGGCATGCTGCAGAAAGTCTCAGAGAGGTCTGGAATCCTGCACGGCTTAGCTGATTACCTGTGGCAAAGTCAGAATTCTAAATGTTCTCACGACATTTTGATATACTAATAAAGTGGTTTTCAGTGGCTATGAGTAAGGGCAGCATTTGCACGCTACCAGGCAGGACAGGGTTGAATCCTGGTGTAACTAAGAGAACTCATGACATCATTGTTTTAGTGGCTGGCTGCATGCGTTCAGATTTTGCTAGAATTTCTCTTGATGAATTTTTCTGTTTTGTTCATGTTTAAAACATCGTACAATAAAACACAGCAACAACAAGAATTAGGGAAAGAAATGACCAAAGAAGCCTCCTAAACATTGCTAGTCATTGAAGCGTACTTTAGCGCGTTGTAAATATGCATCCCATCCTAGCCTTTCCAGAGAACTCTAGCAAAGGATGTAATTAAGAATTGTGTAAAGTTGTATGTTTAAATTGTTTTTCCACATTGCTCTTGCATTTTTTTCTGCTTTGACTATGACTTTCATTCTTCACAGGAACTTTGGGATGGTGCTGGCATGTTTTTTAAGAAAAGGATTTCTCTTGTTCTTTCAGTTGTTGGGTACACAGCCTGACAACAAACTTGCTTTTATTTTTTTTTTAAAGATTTTATTTATTCATTCGACAGAGATAGAGACAGCCAGCGAGAGAGGGAACACAAGCAGGGGGAGTGGGAGAGGAAGAAGCAGGCTCATAGCAGAGGAGCCTGATGTGGGGCTCGATCCCATAACGCCGGGATCACGCCCAGCCAAAGGCAGACGCTTAACCGCTGTGCCACCCAGGCGCCCCTGACAACAAACTTGCTTTTAAAGGCACAAATGAAAAATAGCCGCCAGTAACAAGTTGAAACATTGAAACAACACTAGGTTTTTCGTTGGTGAACACTTTGAAGAGACTCCAATTCTCTTAGTTTCAGGAGAAACGTCGCAACCTGAAGTGAAGTTGTAATGCATCCTAAGCTAGCTTGGCCCAGTGAGGAAGGGCTTGTGGGGACTTACTGAGATCTGTCCTTGGGCGAGAATATCCACCAGCTCACCTGCTCTTTCCCGGGGTTCCCCCTTCATCTTCTTCACCGGAAGGGCTCACTTCTACCTGCCGCCACTTGGTTAATTCCTTCAACACCCTCACCTTTTTCAAGAGATATGCTTCCTATCCACTTGGCTTTATTGTTACTTGGAGAAAACGCGTTCTTACCTCCTGGAAGCATATGGGAATGCGATTGGTTTTCACAGGTCGAGTTATTCATGAAGCATATCCTAAGCTTTTGAGATGTGTGTTCAGAACTTACTGGGTGATGGTTCTAGGATCAGCCCCCAAGGGTGAGTGAAGGATGCAGCTCGGGGCAGGAATTGGGCTGGTCTGCATTTGCAGCCACAGCCTCGAGGGGATACCACAGCATGATCTGGAGCTGGGGATGTCCTGGAAGTTATCCTGACTGGGACAAGGAGGTTGGTCTTGTGTACCACAGCATTGCCCAGACCAGTCACTCGATGTGGGCTTCTCCCTGGAGTGTGGCGTGGGTTAGGTGACCGCTTTTCCACCAAGTACAGTTTCCAGATGGGGAAAGATGGAGTTTAGCTCTGAACTGTCCACACCCAACACTGTCAGTAGGGATGTTCCTTTCGGGCATGGGAGTGTGGGGACATCTGGGTGGTATGTGATGGCATTTGCTACAGACAATGACTCTTTTGTGTAACAGCATTCTCCCTTTGGGGTCGAAACTGTTCCAACTGTTGGCACACCAGGGATCAATCATCCACCGGAACTCTTCTCCCTTATACTTTTTAAACTGCACTTTTCCACTCTGACCATAACTACTTACCATTTTCGTGCTTTTATTTGCTTTCTGCAACTGCTCTGTATCTTTCACCACTAGACTTTCACTCCATAACCTCTCAACGTTCAGACAATCTGTTGTCCTTGTGTTTGCCACAACTGTCATATTCTAAGAAACATTTGGGGCCTCTGTCCGTCTGTAGAGTCCGGGGTCATGTCTAGATCCCCTGAGCCCATCCCAGAGAACCTCAGTGTCTGACAGATTCACCAGGTGAATCTTTGAACCCCCAGTGTTGAAAGCACAGTTACACTGGCCCTTCCTCTTTTAATTTTGGGCAGAGTCCTGTCTAGAGCCCATGATGTATCATTTTAATTTTCTTTTTGTGGTCAATAGCTTTATTTTATATATATATATTGCCCTTTGGCTAATCTCTGGCTGTAGATTTCTAACTCTGAATCCATCAAACCCTAAAGCTGCCCACTTGGATGTGTCATTTCAGTGGTGCGGACTGCTAGAGAAGGTCACGCAACCTGGGGCTCCTGGGTGGCTCAGTCAGTTAGGTGTCTGACGTCGGCTCAGGTCACGATCCCTGGGTCCTGGGATTGGGCTCTGCACTAGATGGGGAGTCTGCTTGTCCCCGTTGCCCTCCCCCTGCTCGTACTCTCTCTCTCAAATAAATACATGAAGTATTTTTTTAAAAAATCACACAATCACGTGGAATGGTGTTCCTATGAATTGCCATAGCTGTCAACCTCAGGTAAACGTCTGTACCATCTACCAGTCCTGCCAGTGTAGTTCCACTTACTTCAGCGCCCACATTCCTTCACCGACTAATCTAAATGTCCATTGCTCTCGTCCAGCGTCTCTTCCGTCAACTCACTTCTTTTGGAAAATTACCGCAGTTCCGATTTCACTGAGAAAGACAAATAGCACGGGAAGGTCCTTCCATCCCAGTTCACGTCCGTTGACGTTCTGTATGCACATGCGATGTTAGAGGTCATCGACACTCACATCGAGTTTATCTTTTTGTGGTCTGGGCAGACCTCCATTTAGCCACTGACAATAATCACTCCTTATAATCACAGACTCACTTTCTATAACATACGGATCAGTTTAAGAAGTCACTAATCATTTCCTGAATGCAGGCTAGGGAAGGGAGAGGCAACCCCCCAAAGAGTAACTATCAAGATGTGTCAATATGGAGAAGAAAGGGGGTTTGTAGAGAGCCAATGTGAATTTATGGAAGAGATTTTAACGAACCAGAGAAACCATGGATGAAACATCCATTTTTATGCAACCCTAAGAAATGAATAAAATTATAATAAAATTATGGCACAGGCTCAGTGATGGTCTTTCGTAAAAGAAACATCATTTGGTCCCATTAATATCTTGTTGTTCTGTAATACCTTTTATGTGGTCCAGGAGGTTTGGTGATTTCTTTTGTGTTCACTTGCATTTTGTGACTTCTTTTCATATATCAGTCCTCATGTGACACAGCTGCATCTGTGTCATACTGCTTGCTTAATCCTGTAAGGTATTGGTTATTAGTTGCAAGAAAATATGAAAGTGTGGCAGTATTTGCCACACTTCTTTATTTTTTCATTTGCATTTCTGCATACACCACAATTTTTCCTTTCAATGCCAAATCATTGTCTAGTTATATTAATCACATTTTATGTTTTAAAATATTTTTTTAAAGATGTTAATCATTTGGAAACGAGAGAGAGAAGGAGCAGGGGCAGAAGGAGAGGGAGAAGCAGACTCCCCACTGAGCAAGGAGACCGATGCAGGACTCGATCCCAGGACTCTGGGATCATGACCGGAGCTGAAGGCAGATGCTTAACGGACTAAGCCACCCAGTTGCTCCTATATTAGTCACATCGTAAATGGCGGTTAAACCCAACATGTGTAGAAGCAATAATGTACGCAACTTAGTTTAATTGGTGGCAGCATGCACAGCTGTGACCAAGTTCACGCACGTGAAATGTAGAACGCTAGGACTGGTCGACCCATGCTGTCACGCTCACCACAGTTCGGGAAACGTGCTGGTCACATTGTGTGCCTCGGTGAAACACAGTGTCTCACGGTTTTGCCTAAGGTCGTGGAAAGGACATGTCCCAAAACGTGGATCCTGGGCATTCATCTTGTTTCTAGAACTCCTCGCTCCTCTCGTTTCCGCCGATCTTTTCTTTCTGTGCTTTGCCTCTAATTACTGTGGATTACAGCAGGTGTAGCTGGGATACTCCCGTGTTAGTGGGGACCCCCTGTCCCAGATTGGGCAGTGCTGGTGGTTGCCATGGAGACCGAGCCGAAGCTACATAACCCACCATAGCATCCGAGGTTCAGGCACTGCCACCTCTGTGTTCAGACACCTGAACGCAGCTGACGGAGCTCACGGCGGTCCTCATGCTGGTGGCTTTTTGTAAGCTTGGGCTGCAGTGGTCTGCAACAGTGCGGATTTGCCTGTGCCTCTTGATGTCAAAAACAAAAATCTGCTTTTACATTAAAATCTGCTCTTATACTTAAAGGAGTCTTTGAATCTCATGTTTATGCCCAAAGACCCAATATGCCATTTGCCCCGGACTTTTTGAACTCTTTCTCTCTTTCTTCCCTATTCTGTCCACTTCTTCCCCTACTGCTCCATCTTTTCTCCTCTTCCCAGTCTTGTCTTTCTCAACATCACTCAGAAACAAATCATTAAAGTCAGGAAAGCTTCAAAGAAAGGCTTGGAAACGGACGTAGCTGTGGCCGACTACGATACACACACTGGGGAAGCAGGTGGTCATTCCTACCCAATGAACCCAACATCTCTGCCCTGCTGGACTTGGCACTTTATTCCACAGGCGTGTGTTTACTTTCTAGACAAGTCGATACGGCGACTGGGGAGAGGTTTCTGGATTGGAAGAACTCACACGGTTGACAGGTGAAGTAAACATTCAGAGTAATGAATGGGAAGCAGTGAAGGACAGTGACATTTATAGAGACATTTCTTTATTGTTCTGGTTTCCTGTCAACACTTCGGCTGTTCGATTTATAGTACGTACTCTTCTTCTCACGCTTCCCTTACTTTGTAGAATGAGTCATTTACTTAAGTCTAGTTACTACCTTTAATGCTCCCTCTAAACCTACTTAAGGCTGGATTTATTTCAGCCCAAATAATTTATTCCGTCTTGAAATCTTCCAGGGTTTTATGTGATTCTGTGGAGACGACCCACCTTTCTAGAGTTGTCTCCTGAAAATACACATTGTAATACCAAATATGGCTTAGGGAATACATAGCTGAAATCCTAACCCTGGCAAGAATGAATCCGTAATTAGCATGCCCTCATGGAGGGGATTCAAGTGGGTAGACCATTGCTTGAGATGTCCTAAGAGAAGCCTGATCCTGTGGTGGGTCCCAGCCTTCTCATAGGGACACTAAGGAGTAAAAATTCTGTCTTGATCTAATGCTCTCCCGCATATAGAACTCATTAGAATATTCCTTGTCAAAATTCATAGTAACATGTTAATAAAATGTAATTTTTCCCATATGGCATAGTCTGGCACTTGCTGTGCTATAAATTTTCTTTAGATAACTTTAATTATGTGCATCTGTAAGAAGATAATTAGCATGATTATTTCTAAAATAATTCATTTTTGATTCTGAATGCAAGTTTTTTGTTCCATTTTTGTTACTGCAATGCTGAATCTCTTGAACTCTACAGGAAACAAAATAATGAACCTACTTCCTAAAAGCTCCTGTCAGAGAAGGGGAACAATTTGCAGAGCTCAGTCTACTTATTCTGTTCATTTTGGGTCCTTATGACCTAATGAAGAGGTGAGACAAGACAGTGTGGCCAGCTGTGCATTCCAGCTCTGGGCACAGGGAAGGGCTGGGCATCTGCCGAGAGGTACACGTGGATGGCCGACGGTTCTAGAGAATTCAGTTTGATGTGACATTGGCAGAATCCAGAGAGAGTTTTCTGACAGACAGTTGGGGATGAAAGGCCATTTCTTTACGGAGGGTGATCTATAACATTTGAAAGAACTCCTACTTACGGACAATAAACCTAAACACGAAGCTTGCTTTTCCCCCCTCTCCTTTGAAGGAGATTTTATTTTTTTAAATTTATTTTTATTTTTTAAACATTTATCCTTTATTTTTTTATAATAATTTTTTATTATATTATGTTAGTCACCATGCAGTGCATCCCCGGTTTCCGATGTAAAGTTCGATGATTCATTACTTGCGTACAACACCCAGTGCACCATGCAATACGTGCCCTCCTTACTACTCATCACCAGCCTATCCCATTCCCCCACCCTCTCCCCTCTGAGGCCCTCAGTTTGTTTCCCAGAGTCCATAGTCTTTCATGGTTCATTCCTCCTTCTGTTTACCCCCGCCTTTCTTCTTCCCTTTCTTCTCCTACTGATCTTCCTACTTGCTATGTTCCATAAATGAGTGAAATCATATGATAATTGTCTTTCTGTGCTTGACTTATTTCGCTTAGCATTATCTCCTCCAGTCCCGTCCACGTTGCTGCAAATGTTGAGAAATCGTTCTTTTTGATGGCTGAGTAATATTCCATTGTATGTATGGACCACAACTTTTTAATCCAGTCATCTGTTGAAGGAGATTTTATTTTTTAGAGTTGTTTCAGGCTCCCAGCAAAACTGAGTAGAAGGTACACTGTTGTAGAGAGTGCCTGTCCCCGTGCCTGCGTAGCCTCCCCTGTAATGAACTCCCTCACTCGTGGTCAGTTTGCTACGTCCATGAATCTGTAGTGACATGCGGTTATCCCCCTGCGTCCATAGTTGACGTTAGGGTTCCCTCCTGGTGGCAGACATTCTGTGGGTTGTGACAGATGGATAAAGACATGGATCTACCATTATTAGAGTGTTTTCACTGCCTTAAAAATCCTCTGTTCCATCTTTTATCCTCACCTCCCTCTGCCCCACCAGCCAATGATCTTTTTACCATTTCCTTAAGTTTTGCCTTTTTGGGAAGGTTATATATTTGGAATCCTACAGCATAGGGCCTTTTCAGATTAGCTTCTCTCACTTAGTGATATGCATAGAAGCATCCTGAGAAATATTTTGAATGAAATCTATAGTCGAGAAGATCACTAGCAAAGATTCATTTACAAAAACCTTTCAGGGGCGCCTGGGTGGCACAGCGGTTAAGCGTCTGCCTTCGGCTCAGGGCGTGATCCCGGCGTTATGGGATCGAGCCCCACATCAGGCTCCTCTGCTGTGAGCCTGCTTCTTCCTCTCCCACTCCCCCTGCTTGTGTTCCCTCTCTCGCTGGCTGTCTCTATCTCTGTCGAATAAATAAATAAAATATTAAAAAAAAAAAAAACCTTTCAAGCCACAGAAATGCCTCCTCTCAATGTCCTTCTCTTCCATTATCTTTTAGTGGCTGTGGAATACGTGGGAAAGTTCCAAGTATATTGGCAGTAGAAAAGCACATCCTTCTAATAATAAATGAAATCAAGTATATTATTTCATGGTTCCAAATAAATAGAAAAATATTCTGGATGAAAATGAATTCCTAAATTTTAACCCGTACCTTCATTTTACTTTTTAAATTTTTTATTTAAGTTCTGTGTATTTAAGTAATCTCTACACCCAACATGGGGCTTGAACTCACCCCCCTGAGATCAAGAATTGCATGCTCTCCGACCGAGCCAGCCAGGTACCCCTCCATGCCTTCATTTAAAAAAAACCTTACATTTATTTTTATTTTTTTAAAAGACATTTATTTATTTGAGAGAGAGAGAGTACAAGCCGGGGAGAGAGGGAGAGGGAGAAGCCGACTCCCTGCTGAGCAGGGAGCCCAGTGAATGGCTCGATCCCAGAACCCTGAGATCATGACCCGAGCCACCGAAGGCAGATGCTTAGCCAACTGAGCCACCCACGTGTCCCCCCCAAAACTTACATTTAATATGGGAATGAAAGTGTCAACTGAAAGTCACAGCTGATTACTTGTAGTTTCATAGGGTTGAATGGTACACATTTGGTCTATCGTGGGTTTTCTGGGATAGTTTCAGTTTCAAAGGTTCCATCCTACAGTTGGACGATAGTTTAGTGTCGTGTTTGCAAAATTGCATATTAGTCCTTGTTCCACACCTACACCTGGTTATGTTAAAGAAAATGTGGGATCTGTTCTAATTCTCCCTTCCTTTTTCAAATGGTTGTATCTAGATAGCTAGTTTTTTTATCTTTATCCTTTCCTTGTGGGTTGTCTTTGAGTGAATGAAGTGTTTACTTGAAGCTTTTGAAGAATTATTTTTCTTTAAGGAAAAAAAATCAAAAAGCTAGAAATGGAGAGACTTTGAAAATGTCATTGAAATAAAGTCTGGGTGCAGTTGATTGAACTTATATAAACTCTTTGAAAGTTGGATTGACTAGCATTCATGTTTGATCTAGTTAAACCAATAAAATACAGGATGTAATCTTTATATAATTACAAAAGTCCCACTGTCTGATCCTACCTGGAGGTTATGATAATGATTCAACAGGCAAGCGCCTTTCTTGTCTGATGTACTTTGACTCTTTATCTTTGCTGGCTTTAAGCCAAAACAAGACTTGATTGCAAATACTGTATTTTATTTTTGTTGTCAAGTGGCTTAACTGGTGAAGGCTAGTGTAATCTGACTAAGAACTTCCCCCCGGGGTGGGGTGTTGAAATATACTGGATTCTTGTATTTTTCCATTGCTCTTCTGCTCAGAGAGCATTACAGGTGAGCATTGTAGTTCCACGGTTCAGTGTCTGTGCACCTGGCTGAAACACAGTAGCTGGAGTTAATCGGGGGTTCACCAACATCCTTGGTGCCATTAGGCAGGGTTCTTAGAAGTTCTTTGTAGAGATAAATAATATGACAAATGCTGATTGATAAAGGCAAAAGCAAAGAACAGCTGCAAAACCTTGATGTGGGGGGATTGTTTTAAGAAAAACAGGAAACCTAAAACCCAAAACCAAAATGCAGACAGACATATCTCTGTGTGTGTGTGTGTGTGTGTGTGTGTATGTGTGTGTGTATGTGTGTGTGCGCATGCATAGAAAATTTCTGCGTGGAGAAAACATGAAAAAATTCAAAAGGCAAATATGACTGGAAAATGTTTACAACACCTATTATAGACAAATGATTATTAAATATAATTGGCACTCATAGCTGCTGCAATTGATAAGGTTAAACAATCCAGAATACAAATGGTAAAATGCACAGACAGTTCACGCTAAAGGAAACACACACGGCTGAAGGAAATTAAACCTAAAATAATACCTTTGCCCACTCATTGGCCAACGTGGCAAGATTGTTACCATCCAAGGAGAAAAACGTGATGGGCTCCCTCTTCTGAGCCTCACTAATAAGATTGGACTGGGTTATGCATAGGAATTGGGAGATTCTAAGTACAGGATTTACTCCCCCACTCCTGAAAACAGTCATAATGGCAAACAAAGTAACGTCAATCCTAATGGACTTTTTTTCTCCGGACATCTAAATCTGTTGCAAACCTTTTGCTAAATACTTTAAGGTGGATTATGTTTTTAATCCTTCCAAGCATTCTAGGATGTGCTGTCTTCAGTGAGAACAACAAAAAACCATTACCACCATAGTAATCTTTCATGCTTGCTTGCTATTGCCCCCAATATTTCTGTATAATGACAGCTTCTCATTTTATGATTAGTGGGAAATTATGCTTAAAACGAAAATGCTTTGGTTGAGGAAATGCATGGACGTTAATTCCCCCCCAAATGTAAACAGCTTAGCAGAGAGGCTCTTCAGCTATTGGTGAGCATTTGGTTTCGGTGGGGGGGAGGGGGCACTAGAAGGTGCCTCTGCTGGGCAGCTGAAGGTGCTTTCTGCTCCACTCTTGGTGTTTGTTGTTCAGGTTTGGCCATTTTACCTACAGTCCAGGGAAACAAAAAGGAGCTAATAAATGTGCCAGATACGCAACGTCTCCTGTCCTCTCTTTTTCTTCATCCTCTGACATTTACTATATAACAGATTTTATTTCTAGCAATAAGTCCACTGTAATCTACTTCCTATCTTTGGACCCATCCTCCTCTCCTATTCTCTGCTCCAGCCCATCCGTGTGATCTGCTGCTCCCTGAACCTGTGATAGTCAGGACCATCCTAGGCAATCCTCACCCTCCTTCCAAGATTCTGACTCTGGAGGTTCCTGCAAAACCCATCGTAAAGCTCACCCCACTATGCTTAACCATTAGCTTCATGACTGTGGATGTTTTACGTGGCTTCTGCGAGTCCCCGTTTCTCAACTGCAAAATGGGTGGATGAAGTTGATGTCATCAAGTGGGATGCGCATGTGGGCTGAATATGGCGAACACCAAAGCAAGGGCCTGCTCTGAAGATGTGGTCAATAGCATAATAATAATATCGCTTAATAATAATCCTGGCAAGGGCGTACCCCCCCCCATTAGTAATGCTTTGTCGGCCACTCACTCGGGGCTGGCAGCAAATGCCATCTCTACTCTGCATCCCTGTCTGCCTCACGTGGCCTACGGTGGAAACCATATCTATGAGAACCAGGAGCTGGTCCACTGGCTTGCGTGAAGCTTTCCAGCAAAGAGGAAAAAGGAGCTCCCGTCGAGGAGCCGACTTTAAAGAAATCTATCCCAAGGCACGAGAGAGTAGGGTACATGTCTCAAGAGCAGTGTGGCAAATGCAGAGGCCGTTAGGGCTCCCTTAGGTCCTCCAGAGGCCCTGGCTTGTCTGTCCGGGACAAGAAAGACGGGAGGGAATGACGTGGAAGCTGGGCCATGTCAAGTTTCCCTGCATAAGGAGTGCGAGCTTCTGACCTAGTGCAAGGAGGGTGATGGTCCTCAGACCATGACCCTTGTAAAGAGGTTGTGTTCATTCAGAAACTGGCCTTGACCCAGTCTCTAAGATCGAAGTTCATTCATTTTCATCCCTGAGTCCCTTTGGAAGGTATCTCACTGCTCTCCATCACTGGACAATGACCACAGAGCACTGGGGTTGGGGCCTGGATGTGCTCTGATGGGTATGGTCTTGGGAAGTCCCAGCAGGAGCCCGCCCTGCACAGGGCCAGGAGGAAGGGCCCCTCCCTGGTGAGATGGTGAGGTGGGCCTCATGTAGGAAGCTCTCCAAAGCTGCCTTGGACACTGCTCTCAGCTTTTCCATAATGCGCCTCTCAATGTCTGACCTCTGCTTTTTGCCATCATCACCCTGTGTCTGGGTGACCACACCTGAGCCTGCCTGATCTCCCTGTGAACTTTTAGTTTGTCACCAAGCCAGGGGCTCCTTTGATCAGAGTCTCGATCTGCACATAATGCTTGCTTTCTTGCACCGTGTCTACTAACCCTTCATTCCCAGGAATTAAACCATGGCCACTATCTGTCCAGCTTTGGCCTCTACCCAGTCTAATTATTTCTCTGATGTAAGCCCTGCCAAAAATCATACTTCACCTCCTCCCAGGCTGTTTATATACTTCCCCAGCTTTGGTCCTGCTGGTCTGGCCAATGAACCTTGAAATGTAGCAAGAGATGAGGGCGCACTGAGGATTTGTAGAGGTCAGTAGGGGGTCGGGTAGGTTGATACCAGATTAGCTGAAATTGTAGGTCTGTGTTGCAATTTTGGGGATGTAAGGTTGCAAAGGAGGGTTAGGGCCATATGGTAGATTCCATAGCTAAAGCTTTAACAAGGGGCTGGGGCCTTTTGGCCCAGTGGTCTGAGTACAGCAGAGGAAACTTTCTGATCCTATGCAGTTGAGATTGATTCAGGTATATTATGAAGATATATTATTAGAAGTGAGATATACTGAGATAGATTCTTGGGAGCAGAAGAGAAAAATGTGATACATCCATACAATGAAATCAGACAAAAAGGACGTAAGTATTGATTTTCACGGCAGTAAAGGCAGAGCAAAACACTATACCATTTAGCCAGCTGTGAACCATGATGCCACGTGGAAGAATCTAGACACAAAAGGGCACGAGTTCTATAATTCCATTTACAGGAAATTTCCAGAATCGGTCCACTCTACAGAGAAGGAAAGTAGATCAGTGGTTGCCAGGGGCTCGAGGGATGGAGTTGGGAGAGTGACTGCTAATGGATCCAAGTTTCTGGGGTTGGTGACAATGTTCAACGATTAGAGAGTGGTGGTGGTTGCACAGCCTTGTGAATATGCTCCTTAGTACAAACCATTGGGTGTGTACTTTAAATGAAGGGCACCTCACGTGTATGAGTTATATCTCCGTGAACTTGTTATAAAAACATTTTTAAAAAGATATATTGGTTTAATTTTCTTTTCTCTGAACGGAGGACAAATGTAACACTACTCTTCTCTGGATAGAAGGTGATGTTCTCAAAATTCAAAGTTTAGAGATTCAGACAGGGAAAGCAGACTACTCTCATGTCATATCCAACCGTGAACTTCAAGGAACTGGAGCCCACACCATCTAAATTATGGGTTGATGGCTTTTACGGTCTCCACCAACCACCCCAGCCTCACATACTCTGACATAACGTGTCCCAGCCGAAGGAGAAATCAAGACCAAGACATTAGATGTGGGGAATGAGAGGCTTCCCAGCAGAAATGTGGATGTTAGACACGATAAGCCATAGTTCCGATATTTCTTCCGTACTGAGTGAATTATCAAGCCATGCTAAGTAGTGTATGTGTATTATTTCCGTATGCCAGCAATCTCATGCATGAAATATCGTTACGTTTTACAGATGGATAAACTGAGGTACAGGGATAGCAAGTCCCTTGTCCACAGTCACACATCTGGTGACAGGGAAAGAGAAGGCTTTTCAATGAGACCTGACTACTGTGAATTGGTTGAGATGAAAAGCCTCAGACTTGTAAATTTACCAAAACTGCTTACTCCTGGAGAAATATCTCACGTTCAGTTTCCCCGCTGGTCTGCCTTTCATAGCTCAGCATACCAGGAGAGGTGGCTCTGACACTTTTCCTTTTAGGCAGCTTGAAATCTTTATCATTTTATATGTCTTTGTTTCTATCATGAAGTCAAGGACGAAATTGGACTTACATCAGAAACACATTTTCTATTTCGGGAAGAGAGAAGATCAGGATGGTGAAATTGGTCTTTTGTCAAGGATGATATTGAAAAATGATATTCACAGTATGTAGTTATCAGTTAGAAAATTATTTAATGAGCCAATATTTCTTTTTCTTTTTTGCAGAACAATGGTTCCCTGGTTTGGTGTCAGAATCACAAGCAATGTTCTAAGGTATGTTCCCTACCACTGCATCAAGATTTTTAAAAACCTTTATTTTTGGAATAATTCTAGAGTCACAGGGAGTTGCAGAGACTGCAGAGAAATTACACATATTCTTCATCCAGTTTCTACCAGTAATTACACTTCACATATTTGTAGGACAATGTCAAAAGCAGAAAACTGACGTCGGTACAATGTACATGCCATTTTATCACAGAGTCAATTCCTGTAGCCACCACTGCAATCGAGATACATACATCATAAATTGACGTATGTAATTTTTTAAATCCACAGACATTTTAAGGAGAAAACATCTTCTGGTTAGACCAGAAGATTTACTGCATTTTACTTACACTTAAGCGGTTTGGTGTGTAGTTTTGTTTGTCGGAATTTGCGATATTGTGATTTATGGGGCATGTACAGTTGGTCATTCAGATGACCCGAATATACTCTTGCTGTATTTGATCTTCTTCCGTGGTTCCTGGCTCACGGCTCCCCGAAGTCTTGGGACTTCCTGAGCAATGAGAGCAATGGGAACGTCTTTTGTTACATTTGGTCTCTTGTCCTCAGTTTCTAAAATCCCTTCGGAGCCTCAGAGGTGAACGAGTGTCTTGTTATTCCTAACAGGCCCCTTTCCACCACAATGGGGTTTATGTGAATGAGGTGACTTTTGGAGCACAGCTAAGGATGGGGGCTGGTTGCTAGGTGAACCAACGCTGAAAAGAGGGTTGGAAGTTTCAGGCCCACTCCCTGATTTCCAGGGAAGGGAGAGGCCTGGAGGTTGATTCAGTCCCCAGTGGCCGATGATTTAATCCATCATGCCTAGATAATGAAGCCTCTATTTAAAGCGAAACAAAAAGGAGGGGGTTCAGAGAGCTCCCACGTGGGAAGCACGTGCAGATGCAGACCTGGGGACAGGTGGCGTCCCTGGAAGCTCCCCGCCATTTCCCCCTGCCCGGCCCTGTGCATCTCTTCCGTCTGCCTAAGCTCATGTCCTTTAATTACAAATCCGTCTAAAGTGATGTGGTAAGTAAGTTGCTCACATGTTCTGCTCAGCCGCCCTAGCAAGTGAATGGAAGCCAGGTAGGGGGTCAGCAGGTCAGGCAGAAGCACAGGTGACATCTGGGCCTTGTCAGTGGCCTTGAAGGGGGAGCAGGGCCATGGCAGAGGGGTGGGGGGCAGCCTTGTGGGACCGAGCCCTTAACCTGTGGGATCTGACACGGTCACCAGGCGCACAGTGTCAGAACTGAGTTAACTCAGCTGATGTGGGAGAACTGGGGAATGTTTGTGGAAACTGCGTCCACCAGCCACGCGCGAGTTGGAACTGGTGGGAGAACTTTCAGAATTGCTGTGAAATGATTGCACTCTTTAAAAAGTCTCTTTTCTATTTTTGAGTATTCCTCGCTGTGCACACACACCCTGAAGTCATCGTATTCGTTTGTACGTTGAATAGCGTACATTTTACCTCTATCCCAAAACATTACAATTTTGAGAAAAAAAAAAATACTCATAATATGTGGTATATAAATAAATAAAGTTTACTACTGGCTGAAAATATTGGCGACTTTGGGAACCTAATAGTGTTTGATGAGATTGATTTAATCAGCATTACTACTAGACTTTACAACTGAAACAGTCCTTTATTTTATAACTAAAATTTTATCTGAGCAACACATCATACTGAAGTCTCCTATTTATGAAGAACATTGTTATTTTGAGGGGTCTTTCAAACACATTATCTCACAGTCAGTAATTGTAGAATAATATTCCTAAACCAAACACTTTATTATAACAATCCGTCCTAGCATCCATGCACACAGTATGTCATTTAATACACATGAGTATTATTAAAAAGAGAACAGAATTCTTAGGTGAACGTGAAGTAATGTGATGAAAGTAGACTTTGCTAGCTCTGACTTGCAAAATCTTGGGCAGAAATGAAATGTCTGATTTAAGGTACTTTTACCCTTCTTATGTAATAAATAAACATTTGTCCTGATAAGACATTTTCTACTATCTATTATATTAATTGTTCTTGAGCTGGAATGTTGGGTAACTTATTCATCTCAGCATTTCAGGAAAGTGTATGTGTATATATACATATGGGAGCGGGAGAGAGAATGCCATGAGGTTGACGAAATTTCCTAAGTAGTGTTTCTGTCCAGTTTTATATTAGTTGAGTATTACATGAATTACCAGTATTACCTCTCATTTAAGCAACCCCTTTTCTCCTTATTCCATTAAGAAATTCTTTTTTATCCATTCAAAAGAAATTTGAATGGAAAAGTTTCATTCGAACTGTGTTTTTAAGTATCGTAATTAAAGACCCCACCCCCACCCCCCACAGGGATTGGTAAATCATATCTTCTCAGTGAATGATCAAGGCTGACATGAGAGACTGCATTTCACAAGAAAAGAAGTCAACTCCTTTTGCCTAAGAGCAAAGAATGCATTAATAAGTCACAGCTAACCCCAACAGGAACTTGGGAATTCAATACGTCAGTATAAAGCTGACATAAGTTTAAGGGTTGTCTTTAGTCTGAGTCGTTGGGAATGAATCTTACATGCTAATCAGAGTTTATCTCCTTTGAATATTATCACCACTGGATACGTTTGCAGCTAATTACAGTTTGCATTTCTTTTGAGATTTGTGGAACCTTTCTAGTCCTTTGCTCTTCATCTTTAAGTGAATGAGGTGAAGCGTGAGTGACAGTAACTCCCATGTTACAGATGGGGACATTCAGGCGCGTACATATTTGATAACAGTCCTGGAATCACTCAGCGAGGGGTGGAGTGGTGCCAAAGTTTGGAACACTGCCTTCTCCATCATTCTGCCCAGAGATGAACAACTTGAAAACCTGTTTTGAACAAATATTGGGACGGACGAGTAACAAAACCTGAAGTAATGATGATATAACTTTCTGAATATATTTTAAAAGATAAGGATTACATAATGTTTTGTAGAAACCACATGCTTATTGTTTCTGGCTACCGTCTACAAGCATGATCTGTTCCTCCCATCTAACTGCCCCCACCCCCGCCCCTTGTCCAGTATGCCATCATCTCTTGCCTGGACCATCCATGGGCATCCTGTTGTGTCTCCCAGCTGCTGCTTTTGCCCCAAACAATGTCGTCTCCACAGGGCTCCTGGAAAGACCCTCTAAACTCGTAAGCTGAATCATGCTGCTGTCCACCTTCCACCTTTTGCTATGTTTCCGTCTTGCTCGGACCCAAACACTGGCCCTATGTCTCCACCTCTCTCTCTCTCCTACTTGATCTCCTTCTACTTTTACCTTTGAGGCTGCTCTTCTCTCCACCCAGAACTCCCCTTCCTCAGAGAGACCCCCAGTTCATCCCCTCCCCTCATTCACACCTCAGCACACGTGCACCTTCTCAGCCTTGCTTTCCCAAATCACCACCTCCCTGCCGTTACACGCTTCATTTACACCCTGACGTGACATATAGAGTTAACTGCTTTATCTCTCAGACTCTGTCTCCTTCACCAGGAAGTAAGCCCTTTGTGGGCACGACTCTGTCTTCTTTGTTGACTGTGGTGTCCTCTACTGTCGTAGCTTAGAATGCTGCTTGGCACATACTAGTTGCTCAACAAATATTTGTGATGAAGGAATGAGTGAATAAAGCCTGTTTATTACATTTTTCCTCCCCCAAAGTACATCTTTACTGCATTACCTTTATGAAAAAAGTAATATATAATCATTTTGTATCTATGTAATTTAGCAAGATTATTTATTATTCATTTGGAAAATCTACACCTTTGTCCCATACTCAGTTCTCCACGATGACATCAGCACTGCATACTCAAGGGTCTTTAGCACCATTCAAGTCGTAAATGACAGAGTAGTGACTTCGTGTCCAGTGTAGGTTTAGACAGTGGTTCTCAACTTGGGGTGACTTTGCTCCCAAGGAGACATTTAGCAATGGCTGGAGACATTTTTGGTTGTCACAGGTAGGGGTGGAAGACCACAGACATCAGGTGGGTGGAGGGCAGGGATGCTGGTAAATGACCTGCAATGCCCAGGACAATCTTGCATGGTGAGGGTTATCTGGTCTAAGTGTCCGTAGTGCCGAGGTTGAGAACCCTGGTCCATGCATTTCAGTAGTTATAAAAGAAATTAACAACACAGTTCTATTCTCAGCAGTTTTATTTTCTAATATGACAGAAAATAAATGTGTGATTTACTGGGCATGTGGTATGTGTGGAGTGCTGTCAGGGGCTTGGTACCTATAGGAATTCTAATTCTCCCCATATACTCTCTAATGTAGCTGGGTGGATTTTTCTTTGCCTTTTAATCCAGCTTCTCTTCTAACCAAAACCTAGTTCCTCAGCTGAACACATTACCATATAGAATTAAGCATTTCTTTCCCAAAGCTTCTTTGCTGCTGAATATGGCCGTCTAACTTATTTCTAGGCCATTAAATGCAATTGGAATAATTGTGAAGGACTTTTGAATGCCTCTCTAAGGGAACTGTGATTTAGCTAGAAAAGGTACTCGTTGGCTCTTCTCCTTTTCTGTCCTCTGCCATTTAGGATGCAGACCAGTGGCAGCAGCAGCTCCAGCAGCTGTGTTGGTCCCTGAGTTAGCCTTGACGACGGAGGCAAGTCTGAGAATAACCAGTAAGAAAGATAGAAGACATCCGGGTCTTTGATACCATATCAAATTATTTGCATGTAAAAGACAGATAACTTCTATGTTACTTAAAGTCGCTGTTTTTGTTTGTTTTTTTACTTTTGTTGAAGTTGTTGTTCTACGAAGATGGACTTGTGTGTCAGGGAACCTAATCTTGACTTTGTAATTGGCTGATCATCTCCGTTTCACAGATGCTTAGGAAGGCTCGATGCTTCGCGCAGCGTCACTTGGCTACTTACTACTCGCAAGTACCAGAGATGGAATTTGAACTGAGTTCTGATGCAATCAGCAGCCGGTGGTTTTCACATTATATACCCTACACATCTGAAGTATTGTAGAACCATAAAAATATGACGAAAGATTTTCTGCTCAGTGTAGCAGTTGATTCTCCTGGTGGTCTGGGTTTTGCCAGAAGCGCTCTTAACCCATACTGTGAAATGGAGTCCCAACTTTAGGGACAGAATCGTGTCTTGTCCTTGCTTTCACATTTCCTTTGTCCCGTGTGAAGGTAACAAGATGCTGGCTAAAGATGACCCCCCTCCTGCTTCAGCGTCATTCAGGGGTCACAGCAAATGCCTGGAGAAATGGATGCCTTAGAAATTCCTCCGCTAGGGTGATTGCTCACTTTGAGAGGAACACATAACTCAGGGGAGCATGGTTTGCTATTGGGTACTCCAAAATAAATGGTTTGCAAAACTCGCATCTGAGCTCAGTTGTCCGTCTAGGACGATTCCGGGCAAACTTTCTAAATATACCAAATCTACCAACACATGATACCTGTTGGGCTAACTGGCTTTTAGCACTTCACTTTTAGTAGTAACTAAATAATAGGTCATCTGGGAGGCAAACCATGAGAGACTCTTCACTCTAGGAAACAAACTGAGGTTGCTGGAGAGGAGGTGGGGGGATGGGGTAACTGGGTGATGGGCATTGAGGAGGGAGGGCACGTGATGCAATGAGCACTGGGTGTTGTTTAAGACTGATGAATCACAAAATTCTACCCCCGAAACTAATAATACACTATATGTTAACTAACTTGAATTTAAATTAAAAAATTAAGGAAGTGTGTGGGGGAAATAACATCCGACAAAATCACAGATGGAGACAAACCACAAGAGACTCTTCACTCTAGGAAATAAAGTGAGAGCTGCTGGAGGGGAGGTGGGGGGATGGGGTAACTGGGTGATGGGCATTAAGGAGGGAGGGCACGTGATGCAATGAGCACTGGGTGTTGTTTAAGACTGATGAATCACTAAATTCTACCCCCGAAACTAATAATACACTATATGTTAACTAACTTGAGTGTAAATAAAATCTAAAAAAAATAATAAGATTATCTGTTTCTAATTAAGACTGTAAGCATATGTCTTTGGCATAAAAAGAACAGAAAAATGCCTTTCTCATCTAAATAGTCTTTGTAATCAGTTTTTATCTTAATGTTTTCATCCTAAGCAATCCTAAATACTTTTATCTAAGCAATCCTAAATACTTTCTGGGATGGACGATTACTGTGGTGCTACAAAAACCTAATAAAATATCCAAATAAAAAGTTCAATTTTGACAATGTACATTATTTTAAGAACTTCTTTTAATTAATCTGTCTCTTTTTTTTTTAATAAATTTAGGTATCCAGCTTTTTTTTTTTTTTAAGATTTTATTTATTTATTCGACAGAAATAGAGACAGCTAGCGAGAGAGGGAACACAAGCAGGGGGAGTGGGAGAGGAAGAAGCAGGCTCAGCAGAGTAGCCTGATGTGGGGCTCGATCCCATAACACTGGGATCACGCCCTGAGCCGAAGGCAGACGCTTAACCACTGTGCCACCCAGGCGCCCCTAATTAATCTGTCTCTTAACCCATTTTCCTATATCAAATATAATGTAAATTTCCTAATTTTTTCCCATATATTGCAGTGGGATTGCCGGTCAGGCCTTTCCTTTATGTTTTTAACATTTTCTTGAAATACATTTCATTTACTTGTTCTAATAGAGTTTATTTCCTTTTCAACAAATTCTCATTGACCATGTCCTGTGTCCCAGGCCCTCTTGATCAAGTAATTTAACAGCATGTTTGGTCTTTG
Source organism: Ailuropoda melanoleuca (assembly GCF_002007445.2). Classification (NCBI taxonomy): domain Eukaryota; kingdom Metazoa; phylum Chordata; class Mammalia; order Carnivora; family Ursidae; genus Ailuropoda; species Ailuropoda melanoleuca. Next base: position 5,862,583 of record NC_048238.1, on the reverse strand, counting down.
CTACTACTTTTTACCTGTTTGGCTTGCTGAGCAAATCCCCTTTTTAAAAAACTTCATTCCTTTTAACAAGTGGCACAGGAGCCCTTACGAGTCCCCAGGATTGTGTTGACAGGCCCATCGCCACCTCCCCCTCATCTTACCAGCAAGCGTCTTTGTCCCTTTTTGGGATCCATCCTTCCTTTGCTCTCTGCTGAGCCTGTAATTCTTTCCCTATTCCAGCTCTCCCCGCTTTCTACCACTCGGAGTTTCCTCTGAACTCATGCATTCATTGGTTAGTTTTAGATTCTGCTCTCTCCTCGGAGCTTTTCACCTTCACGTGGCCCATAACTCAGGACTCACCTGGATGGAAAGATTTGTCTACAAAGGACAGGACTACAGAGCGAGCCCCTGATGGCTGGGTGTTTGGGCTGTGGTACGAGTTAGTGCAGGTGGGAATCCATTTCGAACGCAGAGACATATCCTCCAAGGCAATCTCCACCTCAGGGGAAAGCCTTATTCTCAGAACCTATTTTCCATTGGGTGTAATTTCCCTGGAGACCAGTTGAGGGATGATTTTGGAGCATGTGCCAGGAGATCTGAATTGGTGGGCAAAATACTCTGGTATTTTGTCTCGGTACAGAAGTCAAGACTGTTTTTATGAACCATTCTATCATGTCAAGAATATCTTTTTTCTTTTTTTATTTCATTTTATTTTAGAGATTTTCTTTATTTATTTGAGAGAGTGAGAACATGAGCATGAGTGGGGGTGGTGCAGAGGGAAAGGGAGAAGCAGACTCCCCGCTGAGCAGGGAGCAGGACGTGGGGCTCAGACGCAGGGCTCAGACTGGGGGGGGGCATCGATCCCAAGGACCCTGAGATCATGACCTGAGCCAAAGGCAGACGCTTAATCGACTGGGCCACTCAGGCGCCCCAAGAATACGAGCCAAAAAGCACAAGCAGGGGGAATGGCAGAGGGAGAAGGAGAGGGAGAAGCAGGATCTCTGCTGAGCAAGGAGCCCGATGTGGGGCTCCATCCTAGGACCCTGGGATCATGAACTGAACTGAAGGCAGACGCTTGCTTAACCAACTGAGCCACCCAGGTGCCCCTCAATGTGACATTCTATTAAACACAGTACTATGATATTGTGATTTGTAATATACGTATTTGGTCTTTGTCCCCATTTCTGGCACAGAGCTCCTAAAACCCTTGAAATCCCCTAAATGGAGAGAACAATAAAGGTGTCTTGTTATATCAATGAGGTGACATTTGGAAAGCACCAGAGAATGGAGGCTGGTTCCCAGTGGAGCCAACCATGGGCTTCCAGTATTGGAACTGCTGGTTCCATCCCCAGACCTCCAGGGAGGGGAGAAGGGCGGGAGTTCAGTCTTTGATGGCCGGTGAGTTCGATTGTGTCTAGGTAATGAAGCCTTTGTAAAAATGCAGAAGGAGAGTTTAGGAGGGCTTTCAGGTTGATGAACGTGTTGGGGTGCTGGGAGAGTGGTGCCCCTAGAGAGGACGTGGAAGCCTCACGCTCTTTCCCCGTTCCTGGCCCCGTGCATCTCCTCCATCTGGCTGTTCCTGACTTACACCCCTTATATAAACTGGTGACTTAGTAAGCAACATGTTTCGCTGAGTTCTGTGAGGCACTCTAGGAAATTCCTTGAACTAACTCAAGGAGGGGGTTGTGGGAATGTCTGAGTTACTGCCAGTGGTCAGAAGCATAGATGATAAGCTGAGCTGGCAGGAGGAACACAGCCTTCTAGGACTGAGCCCTTCACTGTGGGATCCGAGGCCATCTCCAGGTAGATGGTGTCGGAATGGAGCAGAACGGCTTGTTGGTGTAGAGAAGCTCATTCTCCACACGCAACATTGTAACTGGTGACTCGTACTTTATGCCAGGGGTCAGCAATAAAGGCCAGATAGTAAATATTTTCATCTTTTGTAGCTCATAAGGTTTCTGTGGCAACCATCAACTTTGCCATTGTAGCGTGGAATCAGTGACCGACAATACGTAAACAAATGAGTGTGGCAGTGTTCCGATAAAACTTTATTTATGGACACTGAAATTTGAATTTCATGTCATTTTCGTATGTCATGCAATTTTATTTTTTCCTAACCATTTAAACATGTAAAAACAATTCTTAGCTCACCAGCTGTCCAAAAACAGGTGCCAGGCTGGATTTGGCCCTTTGTGATAGTTTGCCAATCTGTTCTATGCCATCGCATTCATGGATGCAAAACCAAACTTAAACAAAACAATACAATGCTTTATTCTCTCAATACAAAGACATATCTTGATGTATTCAAACTCAAACAAAAACGGACGGTTTCTGGCATCATTTATGGAAAATTGTTTGGTGTGTAATTTTGAATGAATGCATGATAAACAATAGTAAGAAAACATCAGAGAAATCAGTTTTTGGAAATTCAGTGTTAAAATGGGATTATTAGAGCCAGCAAAAATTGTGAAGGACTTGAAAATGAGCAAAACAAAACCGACTGTAGAATGGATGTCCTCTGTCAGACCCTTCCAGGTTATCTCCATTGTTCATTGTCTTTGAGCTATTTTCTTAGTCTGCAAACGGTAGAAAGCTGATAATAATGCAGATGGTTCTTGTCCATGGAAATGCAAATGAATCGTGGCCATCGGAATGCAACTGACGCTAGCCCCGTGAATGGACTGTTTTGCAACGATCTGTAAATCCGGTCCGGCATGTGTTGCTGTATGTGAATATATTTATATTTCCTGGATTTCTCCTTTGAACCAAATGTAACCTATTCCTTGCAATATTTCATGGGTGAAATCTAATCACGGACACATGGGAATTTTATGTTGGCACGAGAGTCAATCACTTTATAAAAGATTTATCCTTTCACAATCTGCTCTGTTACCTCGTACCTAGGCGCCTCACTCTTGGTGATAAGCCACCTATCTGTGGGAAGCATGGTGCTCGTCCTTCTTCTCCCTGTGGGCGTTAGAACTCTCTCCTCTGACATGTTTCCCATTTGGTTCTGAGGATATGTGTTGAAAAGCAGTAATTTAGGGCCCAGTCTCGGTGCCTTGGCATGCTGCTTTGATCTCAGTGGGAGTTCAGTTCTTATAAGGGCTACAACTCCAAATTCTTAGTCATGTTCCAGGTTTATTCAGAGCCAAATTTAGAGGTGAGGAATATTGGTTTTGCTTGTACGAACCTCAGAACATCTGGACGGCTTCATTTGGCATCTGTGAAATTTATTGGATAAGGGTCAAACCTCTGAAACACAGCAGAATGTGGCTGTTTTTTTGTTTTGTGTTAGATGCTTTCTATCATGTGTGTGGTGAATTCATAGAGCCCGAGGAGAACGTATCTTAAGGAGGAAAATGAAAAACCCGGGCCCACATGGAAATACACTGTGTCCAGATATCCAAGAACATCATTTTCTTCTTTGCAACTCTAACAAACAGTGGATGAAAAATTTCCGATGTTTTCTATAGTTTAAAACGTTTAAAGCCTATAGTAATAGTTACTGATATTCTGTGGTTTTCCCTGACCTTATACAATCAACCTGAAAGACAAAGTTGATTTATATTGAGTATCTCTTACCTAACATACTGCTGTCTCTTGTGAATTACCCACTATTTCCTACGCAAAGCCACAACGGACAGTGATTGTCAAACAAGTGTAGGTTTGTACCCCTGGAAGGGACAGCTTCTTCTGGAAAACTTCCCAAGTGATATGATCAATTCCCTTTATTGTGGTACCAGTGCTGTTTCCATAAGTAAAAATCATGACATTATTTCTCAGGAGAAAATAAATAGGATATCATCATCTGAGAAGAAAGGACTATGCTACCATTTCTTAAACCAGTGGTGGAATTAAAATTTGCATGGAATGCATATGAGAAGAAATCATGGCATGGCCACAAAATGGCATGATTTTAGGTACCCAAAGATGAGCTTACCAAGAGACGAAGCCTCATTTAAGGCAGACCTGAGTCCTTGAACTTCATAGTCTAAATGCAGATGGCAAGCAGTTGGTCAATACTTGTGCAACATCCTTCTCAAGGACTCTGTCCAGTGTTACTCTGCAGAAACATGCAAAGGGATATCATCTCTGATGTAAAGGCAGAGATGGAAAAAAAAGAGAGAGAGAGAGAATGGGGAGAATATGAAGCAGACAAAACCAAAAATAACTGATAAACGGGGTCAGGAAGTATCCAGAGTCAAAACTTCCTTTCTTAACTGGTGAGGAAGCAAAACCGAGCTGTGTGAGAAAGGCTGAAGGCTTCCAGCCGCGTCCCTTGTAGCGATAATGCAGGTGGGTCGAGGAGTTAATGGTTGAAACAATTAAGAGATTTGTGCCCCCTTCCGTCGGCCCCAGCCTCCCGGAATGTGCTCCCAGTTGTAATTGCCGCCTCCAGCATTGAAGGGGCCTGAGCTGGTGTCTCCGATTTGCTTCTCCTCACATGTCATTCTTATGGTAAGTGTTTTCTGCCCTCATGCTGGGAACTTTTATCAAACATATTAGTGTGCTTTTGGGTGATCATTAGCCTGCAGTCGCTGGAACATTCCAGGCTTTTTTAACCTAGAAACTAGCCTGAAAGAACAGGCAAAGCCTCCTGCTAGACTCAGAGCGCAATCAACATGTAAGGGAAAGAACAGAGTCTTATTTAGATTTAAATCCAACATGTGACATGTTAATAGCCCAATGTGTTTCCGATTTTCCATGTCAATTTTTTACGGGTGTGAAGGATGCTTCCACCTGCTATAAACTTCAAAGCAAAGACCTGTGGGAGGGAAAAAGCTACCTCCGTGTAAGTCTTTATTCACACCCTTGCCTGTTTGCCATAAATTTCTCCTCCCATTTGATGAAAGAAGATGCCAACAAAATCTCTGATTTGGTTCCCAACTGAAGAAGGGTTCCTGAAAGCTGGATTTAGAAAGGGAATCTCTTTGAACATACGAAAAACTTCTCAGTCAGGATGCATTACATGGTGATTACGGTCTGACAGATGTATTGGAGCTGTAATGTATTCGTCAGAAGGCGCTCGGAGCGTGGATGAGCGCCGATCGCTTGACGATGTTGGGGTTTGATCTGGTAGCTGGCAGAAAGCACTAGCCTGGGGGACTGATAGGTTTTAGAAAGGAGCCGGCGTTGGCTTTCAGTGGCTGGGTGGGCAAATCTGTGGGCCTCACACACGTGACTGTCCTTTGTTGGAGTACTTCCCCCAAGAAGTGGTCCTTGTCAAAACTCCCGCTGGGATTTAGCCCGTGAGCATTTGGGTAGGTAAACCTTGACATGAGACTCAAGTCTAGTTGCTGTACCTGTACGTACACACGATTTTCTCTTAGAAATCTGATTTGTGCTGTTGCATCGTCTGCCTTGATGGTATCTTTAGGTTTTTAAGAGAACAGTCATTACAAGAAAATAAATCTAGGTTTTATTTTTTTAAGACTGTTTATGTTTTAGTGATCTCTACACCCAGCGTGGGGCTCGAACTCACGACCCCGAGATCAAGAGTCGCGTGTTCTACCAACAGAGCCAGCCGGGCGCCCGAAATCTAGGTGTTAATTTCAACTGTTTTTACCAGCGGAGTGATCAAGGACGCACACTCTTGCTGTCTATCGTGTCTGAAGAAATGTAGGCTAATTTCTGCAAATGAACATTTGTTTTAAATTCCTTTTCAGCCTAAAATTAAATTATTGTGGCCGTACGGCATGAGATACACTACTGAGGTCTACCTTCTATTTTCTTCTGGGTTGAAAGAGAAAATAATGTTTTTGTAAGGAAGATCTTTACTTTTGATGCATGTCTCTGCAGCCGTTGCATTCCCTTTTGCATTACCTACTCGAACGTCTTTGTTAGGATCTTTAGTTTCCACAGTGGATACTGGGCTGACAAAAGCTCCGCTGGCTATGAAATGACAGTGACATGTCAACAAAGCCACTCTACTCCGGATACTCGCCAAGGAGCAGGCTATCTGATAACGCTCTGTAGCCTCGTGCCACCAGAAGTCAGCAGGGAGAAACAATCTTTAGACATCCCTGGTGGATATATCATTTCCAGATGCTCTGCAGTCTATGCCTTGATTACAGAACTAAACCTTCTACCTTTCCCATCTCAAGACTGTCCTTTAGCAAATGGTTTTTATTCGATGCCTGTTGATGCAATGCAGAGTTATTCTCAGCCCCTGTCTCATAGACCCAGCCATTGGGACACTGGTCTGTTACTGCATGCCATCCTCAGAAGGAAGCTTGAGAAGGCTTTCATTGTGTTGGCATTATCAGTACTAATTTTGTTTTCCCCTAGAAATTGGCAGGTTTTGTTTTTGTTTTTTCTCCTCCTGTGGATACTGTGTACCTTAACGGATAGTGTTTTCCCCTTGAGTTGGCTGTTAGAAAGCTAAAAGATAGATAAAATACCCAATTTTTAACAAGGGTACTAAAATTAATCACATGTATTTTGGAAACTAGCTTTATCCTGACTCCATCCATTTGTTTACTGTCTCTGTTTTTATCTCCCTTTATCTTGTTCTTCTCACACCCTGAAGATTTGTGGTTTCTCTGTATCCCATAGATCTTGGTCAATTGTTTTTGAACGCCTTTAAGAGTGACAAGGGCTGTCGATAAATTCATAAACCGATGAAACAGCAACTAACCAGAAAGTTGCCGTGTTGCGGCTACAACGTGCCTGAAGAGTCCTTTGGTTTCCTGGACCATTTCATCCACAATTTCATGGTTAGCCGAGATGAGGTGACAAGACATCTGTATTCATAGCAGCAGTCTTTCCACTGGGCAGTGATGATTATGGCATCATACTTGGAAAGGAGCAGTGGTTGCCACTTGTCAATTAGGTAATGGCTGTAACTGGCAAAAGAAACAAGAAAAAGCAATTTAAATGATGAACCCAGGGGGAGTGCAGTATAAACGTGTTCTGATGGGAAATGAGGTAAGTGGAGCAAAGGTGGAAGGCTTTTGTTTGTGTGCACCCTTTGGAACCAAAGGGCTTTGGCCCCGTCTTCACAGATCTTAAGTCATAAATAGCAGAGGTCAAAGAATAGTCTTTAAAACTACACAATAAAGAAAGGACTTCTCTCAACTGGCTCCTTTCAGAGCATAGCTCCCAATGTGGGTGAGTTCATTTTCCATTTGTGTGGAGGAAAAAAATGACTTAAAGTGTGCACTTTGTAAAGACGTCTTTCTTTCTCTCTCTCACTCTCATTTCCATTATTATTAGTAGTAATTGTTTATGTTGATTTCTATGAAGAACGTTCTCAATCTGCCTTAGGCTCTGGGAGTCCATACTGAAAATGTGAAGCACAGAGAAATGCATGTAGATAAACTGGGTTTTCGGCTTCTTGAACTACAGTGGAGACTCCAGTCAAGTGACCGTGGGAATCACGACGTGACTTTCATCATAGCAAGAGCTCAGTGCGCGTCCGTCCGTGCATCTCTTCTCTCGAGGACAGGCTGGGAATAAGGCAGAGATGAACAGGAGCCATTTGCTGGTGCTTAGAAAAATGGGATCACATGGCATTGCCTTATGAAACAATATGCATTTCAAGTGATTACAAGTGACTAATTCCACGTCAAGTTGCGCGTAAGGAACACTGTTTACAGGAGGACCCTCTGAAAGCTTCTGGAGCCAGGACGAGCCTTGCACTGTGCAGGCAAAGATCACTTTAAGAGTTCCGCCGCCCGCAGATGTGGCCCGATTCAGCCTTTTGCAGACTTTTCTCATGTGCCTTGATGGCAGCATTGTTGCGAGTACAAGGGGAGCTGCCCAGTGCCGCCTGGGGACACAGCCCGTCTCGGGCTCTGCTTGCTGATGAAGGTAGGGCTTTGATGCCCGTGCAGCTCCCGGTTCTCACAGCTGAAAGGTTGAACTTGGGCGGTTGCAGATCAATGAGCTGCGTTTCCCAAGAGAAACTGCACAATGGCTCCGGGACTATTAAGCTGTGAAGATTCATGCCTTGGCGTTTGGGAGTGTGTGTTCAGCAACTTTTCCTTGGGGAGGGGGAGGGGGGCATGTGAGCTTTGGCATTTTACATCCAACTGTATGCACATTTTCCCTTTTTGTATGAGGAAATAATGCCTGCACTCAGGATAACCCTCCCCTCCTCCTAAACCCTTCCACAAAAAGATAGTTATTAAGGCTGGCATTCTGAAGAACTAAATGCTTCTTTAACGTTGCTTTATCTGCTTCAATGAGCACAGTGTACCGAGTCCGGGGAATTCACATTACGGCCGCGAGCGGCCCTCCCTATTCTCTGGGGCCCTTTGGGCGCAGAAATAATCCCTTCCTAGGATCTTTTGAGAAAGCAACTCAACTATGCAGGCTAATCAACTGTAAATCGTGGCCAACTCGAAAAGTGTTCTGATCACCAGAAAGCCCTGTTGCTCCGTCTCTTTAAACACAGATCGTGGTTCCAAGACCCAGGACACATTCGAGGCAAAAGCACTTACTTGCTATGTTTTAAAGCTCCGGAATGCTGCTCTACTCCCTCCAGACCCCATCCCCACTTTTGTCCTGTGCACTCTGTGTATGTTTCCCTCTTTCGTTTCATTGTCATTTTGAGACAAAAAGGCAGTGAAACCCCTTAGAACTTTTGTCTTCCAAGTGGTAATGGAGAATATATAAGGAGGCGTGAACTCTGATGGCATGTGAAATTGCATACACAGGGAAGCTTTTCTGGGTTGCTTCTAAACCATTTTTTGCCCCATCCGGATACAGTCTCTGGCAGGAAAAAATCATCAAGGCTGGGAGAGTCATGTCTCCGTGTGTGTGTGTGTGCGTGTGTGTGTGTGTGTGTGTTTGTTTTCGCGCGCGCAATGGGAGCGTGACATTTGCTCTCTGATATTTGGAAGGCAGAGTGAGAAGTCTGGTTTTGGCCAGCGATGTGTCCCTTCTTTCCCTGCTTTGTTCTCCTTGCTATTCCTTCATCTGTACAGACAGAAACCACTGCAATATTTTCTTTTTTTAAAAGATTTTATTTATTTATGTGACAGAGACAGCCAGCGAGAGAGGGAACACAAGCAGGGGGAGTGGGAGAGGAAGAAGCAGACGCCTCTCTGAGCAGGACCCTGAGATCATGACTTGAGCCGAAGGCAGNCAACGCCGGGATCACGCCCTGAGCCGAAGGCAGACGTTTAACCTCTGTGCCACCCAGGTGCCCCCACTGCACTATTTCTATCCTGAGTTGTGGATACAGCTCCACACTGGTCATTTCTGGTTGATGGTCCTGTAGAAACTCTTGCAGTTACGGTGTCTTCATTTGATCACATTTTCTCTGCTGTTGGTGTGAGAGGCAGTGAGTGGCGTGGTGCAGAGTCTGGCTTTGGGTTCCAGGCTTGACCGTGGGACTCACAAGGTCTGTGATCTGGACTGAGTTGCTTATTTGCCCTCTGCAAACCTCTCTCTCTTGCTGGATTCTCATTATTACTTACAAACATGAATTTTCACTCCATCACCTGAGCTACAAGCCGCCTTCCCCTTCACCTTTATGTTCCTCCTTCTGTAAATCTCACATTCATCTCTCAGACTAGTTTGCGATCCCCACTACTGTAGCCCCACCGTGCACTGTTCCGGAAATACACTAGTTTGAGCAAATTTATCAATTAAGAACAAGAAAATAGAAATTTTTATTTTATCTTCATGCATTCCTTCCTTGATGTTCTTCCCTTCTTTAAGATTTTATTTATTTATTAGAGAGAGAGAATGAGCAGGAGTGGAGGGCAGGGGCAGAGGGAGAGGAGAGGGAGAGGGAGAAGCAGACGCCTCTCTGAGCAGGACCCTGAGATCATGACTTGAGCCGAAGGCAGACTCCTAACCAACTTAGCCACCTGGGTGTCGCTGATGTTCTTCCCTTCTTTATGTAGATCCGAGTTCCTGACCTATATTATTTTTCTTCTCTCTAAAGAACTTTTTAACCTTTCTTGCGAGGCAGGTCTATTAGCAATAAATTCCCTTAATTTTTGTTTGTCTGAGAAAGCCTTTATTTCTCCTTCACTTTTGAAAGATAATTTCACAGGTGCAGAAATCTGGTTGGTGTTTTTTTCTTTTTTTTACCCTCCATAGTTTAAATATTTCTGTCCACTCTTCTTGCTGGCACGGTTTCTGAAANGTTCCTGACCTATATTATTTTTCTTCTCTCTAAAGAACTTTTTAACCTTTCTTGTGAGGCAGGTCTATTAGCAATAAATTCCCTTAGTTTTTGTTTGTCTGAGAAAGCCTTTATTTCTCCTTCACTTTTGAAAGATAATTTCACAGGTGCAGAATTCTGGTTGGTGTTTTTTTTCTTTTTTTTACCCTCCATAGTTTAAATATTTCTGTCCACTCTTCTTGCTGGCACGGTTTCTGAAAAGTTGGATGTAATTCTTATCTTCATTGCTCTGTAGGTAAAATAGTATATTCCCCTCTTGTTATTTTCAGGATTTTTTTTTTTTTTTAATCTTTCATTGTCTGTACTTTGAAAGGGGTAGGCCAAGGTATATATTTTTTTGTCCTGCTGTTGTTCACTGAGCTCCCTGGATCTGTAGGTTGGTGTCTGGTATGATTCTTTCCTTAGCTGTGTCCTTATCGACTAGCAAGTCCAACACAAAAGCGTTCTTCTCTGTTACCAGGGTTTTGTTTGTTTGTATGTTGTTTGGTTTTTTGTTGTATCTGTAGCAGGATTTCTTTTTGGTTCTTTCTTGGGATTTTCATCTCTCTCCTGANCTCTCTGAGCAGGACCCTGAGATCATGACTTGAGCCGAAGGCAGACTCTTAACCAACTTAGCCACCTGGGTGTCGCTGATGTTCTTCCCTTCTTTGTGTAGATCCGAGTTCCTGACCTATATTATTTTTCTTCTCTCTAAAGAACTTTTTAACCTTTCTTGTGAGGCAGGTCTATTAGCAATAAATTCCCTTAGTTTTTGTTTGTCTGAGAAAGCCTTTATTTCTCCTTCACTTTTGAAAGATAATTTCACAGGTGCAGAATTCTGGTTGGTGTTTTTTTTCTTTTTTTTACCCTCCATAGTTTAAATATTTCTGTCCACTCTTCTTGCTGGCACGGTTTCTGAAAAGTTGGATGTAATTCTTATCTTCATTGCTCTTAGGTAAAATAGTATATTCCCCTCTTGTTATTTTCAGGATTTTTTTTTTTTTTAAATCTTTCATTGTCTGTACTTTGAAAGGAGTAGGCCAAGGTATATATTTTTTTGTCCTGCTGTTGTTCACTGAGCTCCCTGGATCTGTAGGTTGGTGTCTGGTATGATTCTTTCCTTAGCTGTGTCCTTATCGACTAGCAAGTCCAACACAAAAGCGTTCTTCTCTGTTACCAGGGTTTTGTTTGTTTGTATGTTGTTTGGTTTTTTGTTGTATCTGTAGCAGGATTTCTTTTTGGTTCTTTCTTGGGATTTTCATCTCTCTCCTGATGTTGTCCATCTTTCTGTTCTTGCATGTTGTCTCCCTTTTCCTTTAGAGCCTTTAGCATATGAATCGTAGTCGATCTGATCATTCCCGCATCCCTGCTATGTTTGGTTCTGACGCTTGCTTTTCCTATTCAGATTGTGTTTTTTTGCCTTTCAGTATGCCTTGTACTTTTTTCTTGCTAGCTGGATGTGTTCCACCAGGTAAAAGGATCTGCTGTAAGTTGGCTTTTAGTAATGTGGTGGTGAGGTGTGTGTGTGGAGGCTTAAGTGTTCTATAGCTTATGATGAAGGCTCAGTCTTTTAGTGAGCCTGGTCTCTGGGCTGTGAACTTCAGAAGAGTTCCCCTCTGTGAGGTGGGACAGAATGGCTAAAGCCAGCTGGCGCTGGGTGCTTCCCCAGGTCAGTGAGGCCCTGATAACCCTCCAGCAGGGGAGGGTCTGCTTACCTGGGTTCCCGGAAGGAACAGACTGCTCCCACCTATTTCAAAGTGGCTCCTTTTCCTTTCCGCCTGCCAGACTCTGGGGGGAGTTTTTCTCTGGTATTTGCAGTGGTAATCTGGTTGAGCACAATATTGTGGGGCTCCCTTATCCCTGGGTCCCCCTGAAGTTTTTCACTCCCAGACTCATCATCTGAGCCTCCAGCAATCTGCCAATCACAGTTCAGGTTTTTCTCCATGGGCACTGGTTCCTGCGATGGTTCTCCCCTTGGTAAGCCTCGACTCTGTATGTTCACCTGTCCTTCTCTCCGATCTCAGAAGCAGTGACTCTGTGTAAACCTGTCCTTCTCTCTAATCTCGGGACCAGTGCCTCCTTCTGTGTTCTCCCTTGTGTGGTGGATCCAAAAAGACTTGTTTTTCACTCTGTTCAGCTTTTTATCTGTGGTTAAGTTTGAGTGGTGACTTTCATGGTCCTTACATGTGGAGCTGGAAGCTGGGTGTGTCTGTTTCGTATGAGTCTGCTGTGAAAGTCTTTTCCTCTACTGGCCAGATTTAATGTCTTCCTTAGTACAGCCTTCCCCGGCCTTTATATTTCTTCAGTCCCAGGACCAATTCTTCAGTCTCTCCTTTGTGCTAACAAGATGCTGTGTTCACGTTCACGTGCATTGTCTGTCTTGTAGGTTTTTGTTTCTGTGTGTTTGCACGTGGAACCTCATTACCGGCATCCCCCTTTGTTGTACTTTGTTTATCCTTAGCTCACTTGACATTTGTTAGGTGTTAATTATGTGCCATCCATGTGCCTGACCTGATGCTTGTAGAGACTTCAGCTGGTTGAAGTGATGGGATGTGGGTTGGATAAAAATTTGCTAGTCGGAATCAGAATTCTGAAGTTCTGTGCTCCCAGAAGGATCCTCTGATCAGTATGAGTCCCTCACGTCCTTAACTGGCATGAGTGGTAATATGACATTTTTATTACTTTTAGATTCCTCCTGAAATGTGTTGATAGCAACTCTGGCTTGATCTTCAGTTATGAAGTTAATATCTTTCATTTGCTTTAGATTTATCATTCGCAGACATCTTCACATAAATTAATACCATTTGCTTTTCAAAGCATCTTTCTGAGAAGGGAAGGGCAAGTATTAACTTTCTTTGGCTGTTGTGTAAGATACGATGTAGAGAGTAGCCTTTTGAAAATCCTGTGGCTAATGCGATGTGAGGACGGTGAAATGGACCCCAGTGTCCGTGGTAACTTTGAAGGAGGGGATGCGGGGGAGCCTGGAGGACAGGAGCCTGACTTCATGGTAGTTGAAGAAAATGTGGAAAGAGAGAAATTTGATTGAGGTTATGGCGACCCCTCCTTTTGGTAGTTTGGCTATTAAGAGAAGAGAATAAAGAGGGAGGTCAGGATTTTCAGAGGCTGGATAATCTCTCAAACAATAGATTTTTGCTATATTTTGTGGAGTGCTTAATGAATAAATATTCCTCTTTATAGCTATACTAGTTTGCGTGGATACCCGTTTTCATTACCCCACATGGAATTGCTGGGTGAGTAGACTTGTCTGGGCAGGGGAACATTTTCCTCTACCCTCTTAGGTTCTCTAGCTTGGCCTGCTGGCTAGCACTGGGCATTTATACTAGTTTTGAGGCAGGGGTTAACTTGACATGTATGCTAGTATTGAGGCAGGGGTTTAAAAAAAAAAAAAAAGGGAAGACCCTTGGGATGGCTCTCAAAGCTTCTGCTCCAAGTGGCACTTGCTACTTTTCACTTGACAGCCCATGAGCCAAGCAAGTCACAGTGCCCAGAGTGACATCAATGGGACAGAGAAGCGTGTGTAGTTATGGTCACAGACCATCCTTTTCTAGAGAGAGCGTTGGAGATGAGCATGCAGTCTGCCTCGCTAGGAAAATCACTTAGAATGATGAAATATTAGTTTTTCTTTTTATGCTCCGTTAGCCATTGTATAGTACATCGTTAGTTCTTGATGTAGCATTCAGTGATTTATTAGTTACATATAATGCCCAGTGCTCATCACAACACGTGCCCTCCTTAATATCCATCACCGGGCTAACCCATCCCTCCACCCCCTTCCCCGCTGTAACCCTCAGTTGTGTCCCAGAGTCCATAGTCTCTCATGGTTCATCTCCCTCTCTGATTTCTCCCCTTTCAGATTTCCCTCCCTTCCCCTCTAGTCCTCCGTGCTGTTGCTTACGTGCCACATATGAGTGATACCATATGATAATTGTCTTTCTCTGCTCAACTTACTTCACTTAGCATAATCCCCTCCTGTTCCATCCATGTCAATGCAAGTGGTGGGTATTCATCCTTTCTGATGGCTGAGTAATATTCCATTGTATATATGGACCACATCTTCTTTATCCATTCATCTGGTGAAGGGCATCTTGGCTCCTTCCACAGTTTGGCTATTGTGGACATTGCTGCTATGAACATTGGGGTTGCATGTGCCCCTTCTTTTCACTACGTCTGTATCTTTGGGGTAAATACCTAGTAGTATAATTGCTGGGCCATAGGGTAGCTCCATTTTTAACAGTTTGAGGAACCTCCATACTGTTTTCCAGAGTGGCTGTACCAGCTTGCATTCCCACCAACAGTGTAAGAGGGATCCCCTTTCTCCACATCCTCGCCAACATTTGTTGTTTCCTGTTTTGTTAATTTTTGCCATTCTAACTGGCGTAAGGTGGTATCTCATTGTGGTTTTGATTTGTATTTCCCCAATGGCTAGTGATGTTGAACATTTGACAAAATCCAGAGGAGAACATAGGCAGTAACCTCTTCTTTCTACATTACATTGTTAGTATATAGAAAAGCAACTGATTTCTGTGCGTTGATTTTTTATCCTGCCACATCGCTGAATTGCTGTGTGAGTTCTAGTAATTTGGGGGTGGAGTGTTTTGGGTTTTCTACATAAAGTATCATGTCATCTGCAAAGAGGGAGAGTTTGACTTCTTTGCCAATTTGGATGCCTTTTACTTCTTTTTGTTGTCTGATTGCTGAAGCTAGGACGAAATATTAACTTTAATCATTAAGCATTTTCCAGATCTGCACAGAATGGCAGTAATAGGAAATATTTTAACTCATTTATGTCTTCAAAATCTAAACTGAAAATGAACAGTGGGAAAAGTGATTTTAGCCTCATACCTGAGCCCTTGGATATTTAGCTATCATGGAAAGCACTTCCCTCTTACACATCCATGGCCATGAAACTACCCTGAGAAGGGGGTTTTTAGTGCAGTTCAACTGGATGAAATAGTGTAAATTTCTTAATGTGAAATTTCAGGCCATGTTTATTTAATACACACTATATGCATAATGCTCTGCTGGAAATTATTTTTCTATTGGTTAAAATTTTAAGTTATTTTACATGTTATTCTGCTTATTGTCTTGGTATTATCCCAAGGGTGCTTCCAGGCAACTCTCTCGTTTGGGCTGTACCTTCCCTCCTTACCCCACTTCCTTTTCCAGTCAAGGAATCTTATAAAGATGCATACAGGTGAGATTTGCATTTTAGATGAATAGCCTAGGATCTGCCCACATTTATTTATTTGGCATTTAATGACTATTTCTGCCATGAGCGATTACAAATTACTGGTACCATGTCATGTGACGTATTACAACGTGCATTTGTGTCAAGACCCCAGCTTTGGGGGCCACTAATTTAGACCACGTTTTTTCAAACTTTAAAGTGCATCTCCTGGGATCTTGTCCAAATGTAGATTAATATTCAGCAGGCCTGGGTGCGGCTCAAGGTTTTGTTTCCCAGTTCCTGGGTGATGCTGATCTTGCTGGTCCAGGGACTATGTTTTGTAGCAAGTGTCTAATCCACTAAATTGGCAATACTGCAGCCCATGGGGGTAGCATCACCTCTAGAATAATTTTGCTCATTAGTGGCAATGGTTACTACACATCGAGGAGCGGACGTTCCATTTTACTATGCATTACTCTGCTTTTTATTTTTTATTTTTTGCTCCGAATAGAAATTATTCTGTGCCCCAAGCCATTAGTTATATTTCACCACAAACTAAAATTCATTCAGGCAAGCTGAGTTCCAGGAACTTTTATTGCGTTATTTTAAAAAGGAGATACTGTGTCTAAGAGACGAGTTCCTTTTATGTTGAGGGGAAGAGCCTCTCATTGTTAGCTGTCTGCTCATCAACCAGAAAAGCTTCTTTGACATGACTACAAGGCAAACGGAACACTTTACACCATAGGCTGTGAGCACAGGGCAGGAGAAGGGAGTGAGTTTAAGCATAATGTCCACAGCTCTCCACAGGGAGGGAAGTGTCAGCTCTTGGCTCGTGTTCTTTCCTTAGTGCTGCTTCCACAGCTCTGCCTAAGCAGAGACACATGACACCGGGCCAGCTGCTGAGGCTGCTTGTTTTCTGTGAGTGGGGTGCATGGTGAGGGGGAATCAGGTGTTGCCCTGCTGCTCCCCCGTCTCGATGCAAAGGTGACCGTAGGTGTGAAGTGTGCGTGTGTAAGTGTAATGCGTGCCTTGTGAATAACCATGCTGTTCATCTTTTCATTTTACCATCGTCAAATATACAGAAGATTAAAAAGTTACTGTTTTAGGGGTGCTGGCTGGCTCAGTTGGTAGAGCATATGACTCTTGATCTCAGGGTTATGAGTTTGAGCTCCATATTGTGCATAGAGCTTTTTTTTTTTTTTTTAAAGATTTTATTTATTTATTTGACAGAGAGGGAGCGAGCGAGCACAAGCAGGGAGAGCAGCAGAGGGAGAGGGAGAAGCAGGCTCTGCTCTCTGCTGAGCAGGGAGCCCGACGTTGGGCTCGATCCCAGGACCCTGGGATCATGACCTGAGCCGAACGCAGATGCTTAACTGACTGAGCCGCCCAGGCGCCCCAGCACTGTGCACATCTTTTTTTTTTTTTTTTAAAGATTTTTTATTTATTTATTCTACAGAGATAGAGACAGCCAGCGAGAGAGGGAACACAAGCAGGGGGAGTGGGAGAGGAAGAAGCAGGCTCATAGCAGAGGAGCCTGATGTGGGGCTCGATCCCAGAACGCCGGGATCACGCCCTGAGCCGAAGGCAGACGCTTAACCGCTGTGCCACCCAGGCGCCCCTGTGCACATCTTTTAAAGCCAAGTTTTTATTCAGTTAATTACTATTTTTACTCTCAATTGTTGAAGTAAAGGCTGGCGGGACAGTGTCATCATGTCATCTCTCGGACTCTTGAGTTGAATCAGTACTCCGTGAATCAGTGTTTTTTGAACTCTTTGTCCATTGGAAAAGCTCTTGGACCTAACAGATGCATGACAATTTTTGTTTCACAATTAAAGAGTTGCGGGTTTTGTTGTTGTTGTTGTTGCATTGTTTTGTTTTGTTTTGTTTGTTCTTTTGGTCACTGCTCACTCGGGGCATTTTCTCTCTGGATTATATGACCCATGGAGTCCCAGTTGCTCCCACGGTAAGTGGTGTGTTTCCGATGTGCACTTTGATCTATTCCGGTGTTTATGTGTCTGTCTCCTTAGACAGATGGGCATCTCCTTGAGAAAACTGATTGTGGTTACAACCTCCTGGGCTCCTGGGAGCTCCTTGAAGGGTGGGCGGGGCTGTCTCATTCTTTTTCTGTATCTTCGAGCACCAAGATAGGCCACTCAGTAAAGGGGGGTTGAAAGTTAGAGAGTGTGCACTGGGAAACATAAGAGGGCTTGGTATACTCTGAGAGATGTCCTTTTCAGTTTTTGCACTAACCCAAGGAAGCGGCTATGATTTTCTCATTTTACAGTTTAGAAGGCTGGGTTCGGATGCAGTGGGGCTTGTCCAAGGTTCCTGTAATTAGGTGGTTGTGGGCAAAATGGCAGGACTCTGTCTCCGGAGTCCACGTTCTTTTTTTATGGTTTAAATGCCTGTTCCTGGCATCAGAATCTGTTAGTAGATACATCGTCCAAGAAGTTGCAGGGGAGGGGCGCCTGGGTGGCGCAGTCGTTGGGCGTCTGCCTTCGGCTCAGGGCGTGATCCCGGTGTTCCGGGATCGAGCCCCACATCAGGCTCATCCGCTGGGAGCCTGCTTCTTCCTCTCCCACTCCCCCTGCTGTGTTCCCTCTCTCTGGCTGTCTCTGTCACATAAATAAAAATAAAATCTTTAAAAAAAAAAAATAAAAAAAAAAGAAGTTGCAGGGGAAATATAAAATTTTAGCGTATTTCACCGTTCTAAATACTGTTTCTTTCCAGCAAGATCTGTCCATTTCTTGAAACGTACATCTGGAAAGTCGGACGTCCATGTCTCTAGGCACTTGGGGTTCATTTGCCTCTGTGATTCCTGGAAGACCCTTTGTTTTATGCAATATTCCCTTTGACGTTGGACTCATTTTGGAACTCTCAGGTCATTTACAGGATTCCCACATTATCTCATTTTGAGAGAGTTGTTTTCACTCCTCAGAGGAGGGATAGTTCCTGAACTTCTCAGAGCATCTGATAAACCTTGGAATGACACCTTTAAGGGCCTGTGGTTGGCTGAGTCCAGCGATAGAAATGAGGGGTGACCACGGCAGGTCAGCAGGAGAGCTTGCGAGGTCAGGTCCCCGCTGCTGCCCTGGAACACTCCTGACCTGCTCCTGCTGCCCGAGGACAATCGGACCTGCTCCTGCATGGTGTGCGTGCTTGGTGGGGAGAGGCCTGCAGCCAACACGAACAGCTTGGGGTGGTTACGGCTGTTACTTTTTCCTTTGCTTCTGGACCTGCTGCGGGTACGTGTCTGTCTGTCTCATTATTCCCTCCCTGGGTGGCAGGTATGGATAGAAAACCCCTGTGGTGATGTTTGTTTTGTAGTTGTTGATGTTTCCTTTCATTATTAATTTTGTACCTTTTTACACATTGCCAGGTTAGGGTCGCCCTCACTGCCCTGGGTTGAAGACAGCAAATATATAATAATATGTAAATAAGTCGAAAGCTTAATTGTTCAACCCATCCTTAGCCCCTGCAGAAAAAAATAGTCCAGACTTCACAACATACTTGTCAGTAGTCAGTCTAGATTTTTAGTCATCTCAGAAGTTGTAAATGCTACCCAATCTACTATTCACTCACCACATTTGCTTTTTAGATTTAAATTAATGTAAATGGGGCACAATTAAAAAGTCAGCTCCTCAGTCACACCCGTCCAGTGGTTTTCCACCAGAAATAATTTGGCTGCTCCCAGGTGACATTCAGCCACTTCTGGGGATGCGTTTGGTCAGCCACATGGGGGGACCTGTTTGGTGTTTAGTTGTTTCATCTGAGAGGCGGAGACGCTGCCGGCAGCTGGTGGCTGGAGACCGGGCACGCCGTGCCCGGCCCGTGCCCACCCTGTGCTACACAGTGGGCCTCCCAGAGCAGCGTTTGACCCGAATACCGAGGGTGCTGAGGCTGGAAACCCCACGCTCGCGCTGTTTTGGGGACCCTGTGTGCACGCGTAGCTGGGGCGGTGGCACTGGGTGGCACACACCCAGACCGTGCCTGGGCTTCGCTGCACACACTGGGGTGGGACCGCAGCGCCCAAGCTGAGGGATGAGGCTCAGGCCAGCGAGGGTCTCCAGCGGGGAAGTCACTTTTGCAACAGGCTGGGTCTTTGAACGAGCTACTGCACATTCTAGGCTCCTTCTCCATCGACCAACTGTCTGCAGTTTCAGACACCCCCGTTCTCGCTGAAGTCACGCTACTGGCGGTGTTAGGACTCGTGCTCACTGTGGGAGCAGAACTCCGTGATGCACGGAGCTTTTGCCATCAGCTACCTCACTGAATGTCTGCACAAGTGGATGAGCTCTGCGTGTGACAGGCTTGCAAGATTGAGAGGTACTGATTTACTCGGCCTCCTCACCATGGCAGGGAACTACTGGCTTCCAAAAGCAAGCTGACTTCATGATGCCTGTGCTGTAGGAGTGGAGCCCGTCTCGGGCTTGGGAGCGCGGGCCCATCCGCTGTGTCCTCACTGCTTTCTCTGGCAAAGTTTTAAGGACTGAAGCAGTCAGTGTCCAACAGTAGAAATAGGCCAACTCGCAGAACCCAAAATGGCGATTGCATCTCAGCTTTCCGTGCCACTCTGGATGGGAAAGCAAGATAGGAAGAAAAGGGGATTCTTTGTCCCTCGTTGAGCAAGTCTGAGACAGTTACGGGTCTTCCTGAGTTGACAGATCATGTTTCCCTAAATACCTTTTTCCTGGAAGATCTCATTAAAGAAGAGAAGACCTTCTCCCCCGTCCCCTGCCCTGTTTTAACAGGATTTGTGGACAAACGGTGTAACATTTTACAAAGAGTATCTGCCCATCTTCTTTTTCGTATTTGGAAAGGCCAGTTCTCCAAACTAATGCATGCAAATAAACACAACAGAACGCATGTGCCTTCTGCTAGCTTGCACTTTCAAAAGAAAACCTGTGTGTGTCTTTAAACAGTTGTAGTTAGGCTATCTCAACTGAAGAACGGTTTTGGAGAGGAAATCAAAGTGTATAATATTAAAACACATACACAGAACTCAATACTCAACTTTACCTACTTTGCCATTGGCGTTAAATAAAACACCGATTGGTCAAAACGGCATTTTGGTTACAATAGCAAGGAATATCCATTAGGTTACCCAAGGACAGACTCCTCTTGTTTGAAAACAGGATTGTGGAGCTAGGAATGTTTGATTATAGAGACCAAGGGACGGGCTTGCTGTATTTAAGCGTCTTTGATGGTTCCATTCTGCCACAGGCTAAGAGGCTTGGCTGTTTTCAGCACTACCTTCAGACGGAGACTGCTGTGGTCATTGATTTCTCGAGACTGTTTGGTGTATGGGGGGACTGTCTCTGCACAGCACCCCAGAGGGAATGATTTCTGCCGAACTGGTGACCGTGCCTTTCTGGGAGAGCCTGCGTCTCTGCTTTGAGAGTTGCAGGCAACATATGATCAACTTATGTATTTATGTATCACCACATGTTTTGGCCTAAAAATGATGCCTATGAAAATGTGGAATACATTATGCTACAAAATACTTGGGCGCTTCTCTTTCTCTCTCAGCTTTGGAAAGGAAATTGGTGTGAGTCAAGGGGTGCCAAATTCACAGCTTTGGGGTTTTGAAAAGTTCCTTTCTTGACTAGGAGGTATGGCAGCCCCAGCATGCTAGCCTCCATTTCTGCCCTTCCTTCTGTGGCTCACATATGCATTTCACATCAGCTTAGGGAAGAATGACTCCACGATCAAGAAGGGGCTGAGGGAATGGGGATTTGTTACCATGTGACGTGGAGCTGACGGGGCGGAGGTGGCCTGGCAGAGAGGTGAAGTGTACAGATATTGCAGTTTGCCTGAGAAAATCTCTTTGGCACTTCTCTCTTGCTGCTGACCCTCCCTACACCTGTCAGGGGTAGATCACGGATTTCCATGTGTGAATTATGACTTTCACGTGGATGGGTATGTGCATTTTATTATGAACTCCTCAGGCTTAAAGAGTGTCACACTCCTCACTTGACCCCTCTCTATGTCTTGAAGACCTTCAGAAGTACATGAGGGCCTGCCACCACTTGCCAGTAACATTTGTTAGTTTAAGGCATGATTTTGCTTTTACTTGTGAAACTTGTTGATTGTATAAGTCAGATTTTGCTGGATCACAGAAATGCTAACATAACAAAAAAGACCAAGTGGCATTTTTTCCTATTCCTGAACCCAAAAAATCAACAAGAATAATTTTGTTTTTGGAACATAAATTGGTTGAGACTTTGAGGATGTGCTTTCTGAACCCTTGCAACGGATTTGTGCATTGATTCTGTGTCTTGCTTTTCCGTCACAGTGAAGCGAAGGGGCCTTAGAGTTTCTTCCCATGTTAAAAAGAAAATAAATCCAGACCATGCGTTTCTCGTTAGAAAATAGAGAGATGAGCCAAAAGGTCCTTACGTTTGGTTTATGGGGCCGTTCTTGGAAGCTTGTGAAGTTTCCTTTCCTGCTGGCGTTTGGAACACGAGGACAAAGTAAGCCTACAAAGGGGGTTGACACCTTGGGCAGAGAGAGGCAGCAAGACTGATCTGGAAGGAAGAACTCAGTGTGGGTGGGAAGTTGCTCCTTGTCGAGGCCGGCCTCCCTGGAAGGTGTCAAGCTCGTTACAACCCCTTCCACTCTGTCTTTACCCCTGCTGGTAGCTTCTCCACACATCTGCCCATTTGGTCCTTCCATCTTCTTGGACGCCCAGTGCACTCAGCGTGGGATGTGAATAAAGCATCGATTCTGTAGCCATTCGGGGAAACGTACCTAATGGCAATCATTTAAAAATACAGGTTCACTTTGCTTTACATTTTGAGGCAAGATGGAACTCGCTACCCATTTCTTAAAACTCACAGTAGCGGCACGAGGACAGTGTGGCAGACATTGTATGTGTCCTTCAGAGCGACGTTGTTGCCAGCGTCCCCCTGGGTCCCGGGGGCTGACATGTCAGCAGGCCGTCCTGAGCTCTTGAAAGAACCAGGGTACTGTTTTTGACAGCATTTGGAAACACTCTCCAGCTCTGTGTGACAGAGACTCCCCTTTTGCGTGAAGTTTGTAATAGTGGGGGAAACGGCCACGTTTCATTGTTCTGAACGGTTTGGAAACATCATCACGCTGTATGAAAGCTCTTGTCATTCCGTGAAAAAGAACAATAAAGCATCCCTCCTGGTGACACTGAGGAATAGAGCAAAGAGCCAAATTTGGTGTTACGTGCCAGTTTTAAAAATACATTGGATGAGTGGGAGTTCTCCAAGCACAGAGCGTTGAGGAGCGTTTACCGAATTAACGCCGAAAAGGTGAATTGATGGTGGTGCCGTAACAAATTTAAAACATGGATTTTATCTGAAAATCGGGGTACCACACCTTCCTATTTTTAAGTTAAAAGACATTTGAAAAAACAATGATGATCATGTAAAAAACAGTTGCGGCGGTCTGTTTTATACCATAGTGTGTCTGCCTACAGTTGACTCGTGCATTGGTACTCATAGTAACGGCAGGACGTGCTACCTACATCACGTTCTCAATTCTTTGTTGGTTCTCCCACTTTACTAGGTCTTGTGTGCCCCAGAGAGATTCAGCAAATCCCCTTTTTACTCTTCTCTCCTGCTCTGTGAGATCATCTACCGTTGAATTGATTAGCTTTCCTATTACAAGCAGGATAGCGCCGGTGTTGAGGGTGAAGACCCCAGTTGACGCATTAACAGATTTGCAGATCCCTCCCTTAGCCAGTGAAGTTGCAGGGGTGGGGGGTGTCTCAGTCTCAGTCTCAGTTCTTCATCCAGGGGACAGGAGATAAGCCCCTCTGCCCAGCGCTCCTGGCTCCCTCAAACGTAGCGTTGCTTGTTAGCCATGAATGACTCACACCGGGAGCAGAGGCACCCCTGGCCCCGACGGAGATTAGAACACTGACCTCCGGTCACTTGACAAGGGAGCGCTGTGGCGTGGCTCGACTTCCCACTGCTTCAAGCCAAGCCTAAATAGACTGTTCAGGGGACCGGGGCTGACAGATTAGGGATTTATATGCACAGATAGGGGCATGACCAGCAGGAAGTCTTCCACAGAAGGCCCTCCAGGCAGTGACCATTGAGAACTGACATTTTCCTAGTATAAAAGCAGGTTTGTAAACTCCCATTGGCATGACGGGGTGGGCTTAAGTTTTCATTCTTTTTAATGTCAAGGGAGCCATGTGAAGTAAACAGAGCTGTGTGTGCGTGTGTGTGTCTGTGTGTGTGTCTGTGTGTGTGTGTGTGTGGCAGTGTTTGTGATTTCTCTGGGGAAGTGGTTTTTGAACGTAATTTAAAAAAATTGATTTCTGACATTGAATTTTTTGGTGAATGGTATTCTTTTTTTTTTTTTTTAAAGATTTTATTTATTTATTCAACAGAGATAGAGACAGCCAGCGAGAGAGGGAACACAGCAGGGGGAGTGGGAGAGGAAGAAGCAGGCTCACAGCAGAAGAGCCTGATGTGGGGCTCGATCCCACAACGCAGGGATCACGCCCTGAGCCGAAGGCAGACGCCCAACCACGGTGCCACCCAGGCGCCCCATGAATGGTATTCTGTACATACATGTGTTTATACACAAAATATGTAGCATCACAATACAAAAAATAAATTAATATTGCTTTATTTGACAAAAGGTTGGTTTTTAATAAGCGCGGAGAAGTATTTCCTAAGGCGTAAGACGCGCATGACTCGTGATGGGTGTGGACATTTGGTCGAGTTTACATTTCTCCTCAGCACTGAGGCTTCAGAGCGATGTTCCTTCTCTCTCTCTCTCTCTTTTGGAATCAGCAGGAAATTACTATTCAGAAGATTAATTTAGCGCCATGTCCCTCAGCAACAACCAGAAAGGAAATGTAATTTGCACCTTTCTACAAATATCCTCTTATCTGATTTTTCACATGCCTTGACCCACTTTTCTGGAAAAATATATTTGAATGTTGAATATTTAAATAAAGCAGTTTTCTTTCATGGAGATGAAAACATCTTTCCTACAAGTAAATCATCTGACCTTTTATAAATACCCCATGAGGTGAAAAGTGGCAATGGTCGCAAGAACCTCGTGGTTCACCTCTCTCTTCTGGAAGTGAGGTTTTCTCGTGATGTAACAGGTCCCTCAATATCATGTAATAATGATAAATGTTATGAGAATTATTTTCCCCTTCCTGTGATGAAATGAATGGGGAGATGGTAAATACTTAGTAAATGAATGAGTTCAAATATCCTATTTCTCATGTTTACTTTCAAATACTTCATTTATTCATTCATTTATTTAAAATATTCATTTTCCACCTCTTATGTTCCATACCCTTTTTAAGATTTTATTTATTAGCGCGTGCACGAGAGAGAAAGAGAGCGCACGTGTGCGCAAGTAGGGGGAGTGACAGGGAGAGGGAGAAGCAGACTCCCTGCTGAGCAGGGAGCCCGATGTGGGGCTCGATCCTAGGACCCTGAGACCACGACCTGAGCCGAAGGCAGATGCTTAACTGACTGAGCCATCCACGTGTCCCTGTGCCATAGCCTTTCTATGCAAGGTGCTCAGCATAGAGGCATAGACTTTGTGTTCATGGAGCCGAATTGGTATTATAGACACAGAAGGAAGAAAACAAGGCAGGCACTTCAAAAACGAACAGACAGTGCATCCAATATTTTGAAGAAAGATAAGGTACTGTAATAGGAAGGATAAGAGAATGATTATTTTCTGAGGATGAAATTTCTCTGAAATTTGGAAGAGTAGGCTTAAGAACTTTCTAGGCAAAGGGAACCATGTGTGCAAAGGCACTGGGGCAGGGAAGAATTTGGTGTCTTCAAAGATTTTTAAGAAGCTGTTCCTTGGTTTCCTGAGACCTGGAAAAGTAGGCAGGGGCCTGACCCCTGCAGGGTATCAGAGGAGCAGGGATTCTATACTCTGTATGAAATGTACCAGAATTGTACCAGGAGAAGCCACTGAGGAGTCTATAAGTGTGGGGGGTGTGATATGGCGCAAGTTACACTTGGGGAGGATAAATAGGGCTGCGGATGGGAATTGGGGACCCATTCAGAAGAGACGTGTGCAAATTCAGGCAGAAACGTGAGACTATGGAATGGCAGGGTGAAATAGATGGATTTTGGTTTAAAACCAGGCGGAATTGGCCAGGCTTGGTCCTGGGGTATGAGCGGAGGGAAGCCTCCATATTCTGATGCCTGGGTTTCTCGGGAAGGTTGGGAGAAACATGGGTCAGTTACTCCGGTGAAGGAGAGTAGTGGAGGAGCTGGGATTTTCTTGGTGGGGAGGAGAGCCCCGCCACATTTTCCCCTGGGACATGATAAATTTCAGCCCGTGAGGTAATGAGGGGAGCTCTTAGACAGTTGGGTAGCTGGGGTCTCCAGTTTGGGTAACTTGGGTCTTTAGTTCAGAAACACAGTCAGGACTAGAGATAGAAATTTGAGTGGTCCATGGTTGCAGGATGTTTATGGCCACCTGACTCTTGGGTGGTGCTGGTATTTGTTGAGAGTATTTGTAATTGCTTCCCTCCAGGGTAATTTATCAGGCATTGCTCTGTTGATGAGGATTGGCATTGACTAGAACGTTGGCAAAGGTAAGAAGCCAAAATGGCGACAGTGGTGCAGCCAACTGCAAGAATTAGGGGCCGGGGCAGTGCAGAACCCAATTAGGACTCTTTCTCTTCGCACCCACTCCCATAGGCACTCCCTTCCTCTCCTGCCTTTTTCGTCCCGCAGAGGAAGGCTGTAAACATCAAACATTACTTTGCAGCTTCGCGAAGTGTCAGCCACATGGGGAAATCATGATTTATGTACATTTCCTAGTGCATCATAGTGCCGGGCTGACGGATGCTTTGTAAACTCACNTTACTTTGCAGCTTCGCGAAGTGTCAGCCACACGGGGAAATCATGATTTATGTACATTTCCTAGTGCATCATAGTGCCGGGCTGACGGATGCTTTGTAAACTCACAGGAAGAAGGGAGCCATGACCCCAAATGCTGGTGGTGGTAGACCGTTCCTGACATGGTTTCATTCCACAAGCACTTTCCCTCCCTAGTTTTCATACAGGATGAATATCCTACTTTTAGCGGAGTCATGGAAACATGGTTGCAGTACCTATTTCTGGGGCACGTTTCTGGATCCAGAAAAGAGAAATGTTTTGTTTGTTTGTTTTGTAATCACTTCTTTCATTGGTTATCTATTTGATAGGCTTCCTTTATCTCCCATGCATTTTTATGAGAGACGCTTAGTAATGTATGCCAACTGGCATTTTTACCAGTTTTGCTGGTAAAATCATTAAAATGATGGTTTCTTGTGTGTGCTTGAAAGCAATTCTATATAGAAGTCTGGGATGTGGTCTGTGTATCATTTACCACATCAACTCCATCTACCTTCCTACTTTGAGTGGACGTCAATTTCAACATAGTTTTTGTACTTATGATAGGTCTCTTTCTGGAGGTATCATCTTTAATTCAGTGCCCCATGTAGGGGACTATTCAGAGATTTTGGATTTTTTAAATTAATTGACTTTTTGGTGGTTTTTTTTTTCCCCCAGTAGTTTTTGATTGACAGAAAAATGGAGTAGAAAATACAATGAGCTATCCCATATATTTCCTTCCTGGGCAGTGTCCCTGTCATTAACATCTTGCTTTGGTGTGGTCCATTTGTGACAAATGATGAGCCAATATTAATACATTATTGCTTACTGAAGTCCACTGTTTACCTTAGGCTGGACTCTTGGGGCTGTACATTCCATGGATTTGAACAAATGTATAACATCATGTGTCTACTGTTTTAGTATCATACAGCACAGTTCTCTGCCCTAAAACCTCCTGTCCTGCACCTACTTATCCCTCCCTCCCCCTAGACTCCTGGCAACCACTGATCTTTTTACTGTCTCTGTAAGAGGCTCTGGATTTTCCCTCTCATTTTGCTTTTTTTTGGGCTAGTGGTCTGTGTAGCCACAATGAAAGAACTTGCTGTTATACCTTTGAGGGACGAGCGCCCCTTCTTAACTTCCCACACACGGATTCACGCATCTCCAATTACTGAGAGGCGGCTTTTCCTCCGCTGACCTCCAGGGTAAAAGGCTGTCAGGAGACAGAGAAAAGGCACAGATAAGCAAGGAGAAGAATGAACAAGACAGGGACATGTGACTTCTTATGGGTCCAAAGACTAGAATTTCCCCCCAGCTTCACGGAGATGTAAGTGACATGTAGCATTGTGTAAGTTTAAGCGTACA
The DNA here is from genome assembly GCF_002007445.2 of Ailuropoda melanoleuca. Lineage (NCBI taxonomy): Eukaryota > Metazoa > Chordata > Mammalia > Carnivora > Ursidae > Ailuropoda > Ailuropoda melanoleuca. The sequence goes on along the minus strand of NC_048238.1, from coordinate 5,835,081 downwards.
GTATGACGATTTGGTACATAGAATATATATTGTCAAATGTTTACCACAATAAGTTGAGTTAACACATACTTTCCATTTTTGTGTGTGTGGTGAGAACATTTAACATCTGCTATGTTAGCAGCCCTCAGGTATGCAATACAGCATTATTAACTGTAGTCGTCATGTTGAATCCCCGAAACTTGTCTTATACCTGGAAGTATTACTCTTGGACCACATTTCCCCACGTCTCCTCCTCACCCCTCACCCCAGCTAGATCTTTTTTTTTTTTTTTAAAGTAGTCTCCATGCCCAGCATGGAGCCCAATTCAGGGCCCGAGTTCAGGACCCTGAGATCAAGACCTGAGCCAAGATCAAGAGACAGATGCTTAACCAACTGAGCCACCCAGGCGCCCTCCACTCCAGCTACATCTTTTTAATGCTGTGATGTTCCTGCCTCATCCAAAGCTCTTGGATGAAAGTTATTGAATCAAACAATTTGGTTTTCGACAGGACAGTGGAAGGTTTCCACAAAGTTGATTCACTTTTCCTGGGTTGGCGTTGTTCTAGAAGCTGACACCCTGCACTTCTGTTGATAATACCAGTTCTGCTCCTATGGACATAGAGGTTTTCATTGTTATTGTTGCTGTAACTTAATAGACGTAATGTGCTCCTGGCAATTGTCAGCCCTTTGCAGGGATGAACTCACTTGGACCTCATTATAATCCAATGAAGGAGTTACCCTTCTCTTCTTCATTCTGGATACAGAGACTCTGGGAGAGACAGTCTGAACCCAGGACCCCTGGCTCTACAGTCCATGCTCTGACCTTCCACCCTTCCCTGCTCCTTCATAGCTCAGTCTTGCCCTTCCAACCCAGACCAGATTTGGGGCAATGCCTTCAATAAGTGGCTGGTCCTTTCTGGTCTCTGGCAACGAAATCCCTTCACTTGTTCTCTCCCCTCCGCCAGAGGAACCCAGCACGTCCCTGATTATGTTCTGTATCAGCCTGACCTCATAGTGCAGTGAAGCGGATAAGGGCAGTGACCTGTGTTCCCATCAGCTCTTCGTCTCCTGCTTGCTGTGTAAGCCCCGTCCTGGAGTCTCTTCCGTTCTCCAGAACTCATTTTTTGAAGTGACTGGATGAGAAGCTCTCCTGGGTTCTTTTCTAAGGTGAAGGATGACGTTCTAAAGCCTGGTTGACGTTAGGGAGGAATTTCATTAGTGCGGTAGTGGGAAGCCTTGAATCTCTTGTAAAGTAAGTGTGAACTCATTTTTCTCCTCACTGTAGACTTGAATTTTGTTTGCTACATGCTAGAATTTTAAGGGTAAGTTTCAGCAACACTGAGCACAGGATGGGGTAGGGCTGGGTGAAGGGCTGTGGACACAGTTTATAATTTCTGAAGCACTCCAAGTTCTGCACTATTCAGCCCAAGGCCATCGGTGACGGCTGGGCTTTCTGTCCTTTTCACGAGTCCAGTTGCCCTAGAGTAGGGTGTGTTTTGTCCCAGATGGCTCCTGCTGTTGGCACTCGGTGTGTTTGTTTGGGACGGGGAGTGTGAGGGTGGTTTGCTGGAATGAGGTGATGCTGTCAGCTGTCAGGCATCTCTGGACCTCATCCCAGGGCACATAAGGTGAATGGAGTGGGGTGAGAGTAGAATTTTCCAGCTATCAACAAGCCTGGAGATTGGGAGGAAATGCAAACTTACCACAAGTGATGTAAATCTCCTTGTTCTGGATACATACCACCATTTAATTCAGCACAAAACCAGTTTTTCCTCTTTTGCTTCTTGGACATGGGCGAATATTGAGTGTTTCCTCTTAAGGGTCTTAACGCTGTCATAGACACTATCTTATGCGTTCGGAATATAGAAATTCAGCCTTCGTAAATTCCACTGTGACCAACTGTGATGATGCAACAAGACATTAAAAGTTAAAACTTGAAAATTTTTTGACTCCGTTGTGTGTGTGTGTGTGTGTGTGTGTGTGTGTGTGTGTGTGTGTGTCAGAGAGAGAGAGAGAGACAGAGACGGAGAATTTCCCCTTGGCTTACAGTAGCAACATTATTTAGTTTGTTATGAAAACATATACGATACAGGCAAGCATCACCTAATACTGGTTTGAGAGTCACTGAAAAATGAACGTTCTCAACCTTCCCTGATTTCCTTTGCATCCCCATATCTACATTTTAATCTTTAAAATTGCGTCCATATCTTCATTTTAATCTTTAAAACTCTCAATCATGAGGTTGTGAGTTCGAGTCTCCAAATTGGGTGTGGAGGTGACTTAAAATATTAAAAAATAAACAAAATTTGTTAAATATGAACCAGTACTGCTAAGTATGTCTCAGAGTATACAATGAGTTTGAATTTGGGTATCTTTTTCCTTTGTTCCTGCCTGCCCGCCTGCCCGCTCTCCCACCTGCCCTCCCTCCTTTCCTCTTCCTTCCTCCCTTCCTCTCTCCCTCCCTTCCTTCTTTCATTCCTTCCTTCCTCCCTCCCTCCCTTTGTTTCTCTGTCTTCCTTTATGTTTCTCTCTGTCTTTGTCACTTTTTGTGAAGTGTGTATGGGTTGGATGAAAGGAGTGTCAGTGTTTTCAGTTTTAAGGAGTACCATCAGAAGTCATCAACTTTGCCAGAATGAGCACAGTAAATATTGCCACAATTACCTGCTTTAGTATTTTGAGAGTCAAATTAAGTGACCACTTCATTTCCTAATACTAGTAACTCATAGAAGAGGATAATGTTTTTTAAACATTTACATGACTTGGACCCCAACATTTCAGTACCTAAAATATCCACATCCTTGTTGGGTAGGTTTAAGAAGGAATAATTTGATGTTTTAACCTTCAGTAGTTGTCCTAATGCGTGTGTAGTATAAAAATGCTGCTTCCATGATAAACGCAATATAGACCCCTTCAAAAATATGTAGGGGGAGCGCCTGGCTGGCTCAGTCAGTGGAACGTGCAAGTCTTGATCTCGGGGTTGTGAGGTCTAGCCCCATGCTGGGTGTACAGATTACTTAAAAATAACATCTTAAAAAAAATATGTATAGAATGGAAATAGAAAAACTGTCATCCCTAGTTGCACTATTCCAATATTGACATTTGGTGGCATATCTTTCCAGTCTTTCCCTAGGAATAGGAAACTCTGCTATGAGGAGAACTTCCCAGTGGTGCTTGAGGAACTTAAGGGACTGGGAATAGCTCCTGTGTGGGGCCCGGCCCTGCGTGGGGCCATCTCTGGGAGCCGGCATGTTGCTCCTTGTGTGTTTGTTAATCTGCACTCTGGTTTAAGGAGAAGCTCTATCACTATGTGCGTGTTTGTGGTATCCGTGTGGACTCACAGAGTCTTACTGATTTTGCATAGAACACTGGAGCCTGACCGTAGCGTGGGAAAAACCAGCTTCAGTCGGTAACTGTTGTAAAAGGGAGAAAGACACCTCAGCATAGATCGAGGCTCAACCCGGAATCCAGCAAGGGTGAGTGGGGGTTTACAGCCAAGGAGCAGGACGGGGGTCAATGGAAGGAAAATGACCGAGAGCAAACATCAGCCCTGAAGGGAGATCCTGGCTACACCCCACTTGACAGGATTCTTGCTGAAGGCAGGCCAGATGACCAGACATCACCTGGGGTTGGCTGGGGAATTGGATCAGTTATTGAAGGTGACCAGATGGCCAGGGTGGGGATTCTGCTAAACCGACTTGGCAGGAGTCTTGCTAAGACAGGGCTCTTGAGGACAGGCCCCAGGATGGGACGGAATCAGAAAAGAGCTCAGAGAATCCTGTCCAGACCTCGGTCCAGTAGAGAGTTTTGGTTTGCCGCACTGGACTGTCCTGCATCACTACATTATGTTTTTGACCCTCAGTGTGTCGCTGCCATGGCCAGTGACAGCATCTTCAGCCACACTCTTACATCCTTTTGACTTGTGCTTGTTCATTTTTGAGCCCTTACGAAATTTCTGGCACAGGCATGGTGATGCGGGCTCATGGTCCTCTTGCTGTGCCCCATATCTGCAAGTGGGCATCTCTCCAAGGAGCCCTGGGAACATGTCCTTCTTAGTTCATGTTGTCACTGGTATGGTTTTCACAAGAAAGTGCAGTGTGAGACAACATACCTCAAAATATCTGCCTCCGTAGTCTTGTGAAAATGTGTCCCCAGAGTGATGGAAGCTGAGTTCTGTGCAAAGACAGGTGGTGCTGGAGGACAGGATGCAAACAGGCCTATGAGAGGTTCAGAGACCGAGCCCAGCACCTGCTTTCCTTGTGGTGCTCTGACCTGATGAGGTTTTACCGTTCAGGAGAGCTTCTCCAGAGACACCAGAGATGTTTCTGGAGGCTGCAGTCTCTACACTCTGCTTACACCTTCATTGGTTTTGAGGTTGTAAATGAAGATAATTGGGGTAGGGTGACTGTTTATGAATGAAGCCCAATCGAAAAGGTCAGTGCATGCACTCAAGTTTATTTCTCAGTGGCTACAATTTCTGTATTGTTGTCTGGGAGATCGCTAATAACTACTTTAAAAAATCACAACAGAATGTTTGCCCCACATTCCCAGTTGCCCCACAAATCCCATTGTGGGTACAGAAATACCTGGTAACGATGTGGGTGTTCTCCTACCCCAAACCATAGCTCTACGTGACTCGTTTCCCAAATGACATCGTTCTGTGTATGGTGGTCTCGTGTCCCCGTATTTTCCATGTGAAATTGGAATTCCGGGTCATTGTGGTAGTTTATGGCCATAAACTCGCGCAAATATTGATAGATTTAAATGTCGTCTACACATACATACAAATTACCAATTGTATGGGGGAAAAGTCCAAGGTAAATAATCCATCAGTAATGTGGACACAAATATGTTTAAACAATGCAAGTATTTTAAACCGTTTCCCACCAAGCTTTGCATCAGGAATTAGGATACTGGATTTATTTTTTAACATAAAAAGGAGAACGCTTCACTTAAGGATTATAGTAGGGCCTGGTGGAAAATGAGAATGTAGGTCCGTTTAAAAATTAAGAGCTCCAAGATGGTGTCGGCAAAGCATGAAACCACGGGTGGCGCCTTCCAAACATGGGGCCCTGTGTTGACTGCTGAGACTGCACACTCGGGAAGCCAGCCCTGCCGAAAATATCGACTGGCCATTTACAGAAAAATATCCTGTGATCCCGGCTTTAATTGCAGAGCTGGGAGTGGGGTCTTGGACTTTGGGGGCCTCTGCCCACCACGCAAACACAGAAGCATCTGCCTTGAACATAATCAGAAGCCACGGGCACACAAGGTTCCTGTGAATCACCGAGAAGCAGTGTTGGTTTGATGCTTCTTTCTTGTCTTGCCTTCATTGATTTTTCTTTGCTCAGGATGCCCTTTACGTTGCCTTCCATCTGCTCCATTTCCTACGTCCGCTTTCAACTGTTGTGTCGCTTTTCCGAGAGGATCTTTCCCTTTTCTGCCGTGTGGCCCCACAGAATGCGATGGCCCTGGCCTCTCAGCTGCAGAGGGCAGGTGGAAGCCTGGGTGCTCTCGTTGGTCCTGATCTCCGAAGCAATGCTGCTGATGGTGGTGATGGCCATTTGTGCCCAAGACTGAGCGATCCATGCGATTGGGAACACTGGCTGCTGGGGGCGGGGCATGGGGACAGTGGCTTTTTATTATCTTCCCTATAGCAGCAGCCATCCTGCTTAGTGCCAGCTTTTCAGCTTACCGTCATGTTGTCGAAAACGGACTTCTCTGCTTCGGAGCAAAAACAGAACTTGAAGACAGAGTTTCGGGTAATGAGGAACAATCGCTTTATTGCTCTGCCCAGCAAAGGAGGCTGCAGCAGGCTCTGGCCTTCAGGAAACTGAAGGCCTTCCTGGAGGAAGGGGCTGGGGTGTTTTATAGGGAAACACAGGAGCTAGCCGGTTTCGACAGGAGCTGCATGTGGGCTGCCAGCCTCCTTCATCATGTTTTCAGGGCGCTACCGGTTCCTGAGACGAAAGACTGAGAGGGAGGAGAGAGGTTTGTGGAAGAGAGAAGAAGGTTACTGAAGGATTTTATTTTTAAGTAATCTCTACATCCAGTGCATAGCTCGAACTTAAAAACAGCCCCGAGATCAAGAATGTCATGCTCTGCTGACGGAGACAGCCAGACGCCCCTGAAAGGTTACTTTAAAGTCAAGCTTTGGGGCGCCTGGGTGGCACAGCGGTTAAGCGTCTGCCTTCGGCTCAGGGCGTGATCCCTGCGTTATGGGATCGAGCCCTACATCAGGCTCCTCTGCTATGAGCCTGCTTCTTCCTCTCCCACTCCCCCTGCTTGTGTTCCCTCTCTCCCTGGCTGTCTGTCTCTCTGTCGAATAAATAAATAAAATCTTTAAAAACAAATAAAATAAATAAAGTCAAGCTTTGCTCTAGCATCAGTACAGCCATTTTGATTTTTGTTCAACTTCATGCTGTTTAAGTCATTTCGCTCAGAGCCAATCCTTTTTTAAAATCAAATAAGTAATAGAAATCCCCAAATTCTACTGCTTAGGCCGAATCGTGCCCTGCCTCTGGTTTATAATTGGAAGCCCTCACCCTCAGCAGCTCAGAACGTGACTGTGCGGACTCAGGGTCACTCGAGGGGTAGTGAAGGTAGAATGGTCATTAGGATGGTCCCTGACCCCACAGGACTGCTGCAGTGTCCCAGCGATCCCCATTGCCATTGAGTTGGTTTATGAAGCCTCAGCCTTTGCATGAATGCTGTCCTTACACGAAGAGGAGATGAAGGCATTGACACGCACAGAGGGATGACCGCATGAGGGCACAGGGAGAAGACAGTATCCACCCACCAAGGAGGGAGGCCTGGAAGAGATCCTTCCGCCTTGGACCTCCGGGGGAACCAACCCTGCCCAGCCCCTGATCTTGTACTTCCAGCCTCCGGAACTGAGACCAAGTGCATTTCTGTGGTTTCAGCTGTCCGGTCTCTGGTTCTTTGTCATGACAGCCCTAGGAAATAAGATAACGCATTCCTTATGGTTTCTAACCTGGGTGGTCTGTCCAGTGCTGCAACCTGTCACAGATTTGTTAAAGATGCTTTTTTTTTTTTTTAATGATTTTATTTATTTATTTGACAGAAACAGCGAGAGAGAGAACACACAAGCAGGGGAAGCAGGAGAGGGAGAAGTGGGTTTCCCGCCGAGCAAGGAGCCCAATATGGGGCTCGATCCCAGGACCCTGGGATCATGACCTGAGCCAAAGGTAGACGCTTAACGACTGAGCCATCCAGGTGCCCCTCGTTAAAGATGCTTTTAACGTGTGGGGTGCCTAGGGGGTACAGTCGGTGAAGCATCCGACTCTCGGTTTTGGATCCGGTCATGATCTCAAAGTTGTGAGATTGAGCCCCGTGTTGGGCTCCGTGCTCAGTGTGGAGTCTGCTTGAGATTCTCTCTCCCTCTCTCCCTCCTGCTCGTTCTCTCTCTTTCTCTCTCTCAA
>NC_048238.1:5823579-5827439 GCF_002007445.2 Ailuropoda melanoleuca | reverse complement strand
GTGTCCCAGCGATCCCCATTGCCATTGAGTTGGTTTATGAAACCTCAGCCTTTGCATGAATGCTGTCCTTACACGAAGAGGAGATGAAGGCATTGACACGCACAGAGGGATGACCGCATGACGGCACAGGGAGAAGACAGTATCCACCCACCAAGGAGGGAGGCCTGGAAGAGATCCTTCCGCCTTGGACCTCCGGGGGAACCAACCCTGCCCAGCCCCTGATCTTGTACTTCCAGCCTCCGGAACTGAGACCAAGTGCATTTCTGTGGTTTCAGCTGTCCGGTCTCTGGTTCTTTGTCATGACAGCCCTAGGAAATAAGATAACGCATTCCTTATGGTTTCTAACCTGGGTGGTCTGTCCAGTGCTGCAACCTGTCACAGATTTGTTAAAGATGCTTTTTTTTTTTTTAATGATTTTATTTATTTATTTGACAGAAACAGCGAGAGAGAGAACACACAAGCAGGGGAAGCAGGAGAGGGAGAAGTGGGTTTCCCGCCGAGCAAGGAGCCCAATATGGGGCTCGATCCCAGGACCCTGGGATCATGACCTGAGCCAAAGGTAGACGCTTAACGACTGAGCCATCCAGGTGCCCCTCGTTAAAGATGCTTTTAACGTGTGGGGTGCCTAGGGGGTACAGTCGGTGAAGCATCCAACTCTCGGTTTTGGATCCGGTCATGATCTCAAAGTTGTGAGATTGAGCCCCGTGTTGGGCTCCGTGCTCAGTGTGGAGTCTGCTTGAGATTCTCTCTCCCTCTCTCCCTCCTGCTCGTTCTCTCTCTTTCTCTCTCTCAAGTAAATAAATAAATAAATCTTTAAAAAATAAAAATGCTTCTAATTTCCACTACAGCATATCTCTTGTCTCCTCTGGGCTATTAAAATTCTGTGGTTTTGATAAATATATAGTGAGGGCCTGCAACTGAAGAGCCACTCTCCACCTCGGCTGGGGCGTGTATACAAATGGAGTCAAAGGACAATTTGTCTACTCAGCAAGATTGGAATATAGCTGTGGGTTAAGGTATACACGGGTCGCTGTTTTCCACAGCATTTTGGTGCATGCCTTTTTACCCACAAAACAAACATGGAGGAGGTAGCCATCTCCTGGTGTCCTTTTAGGGCTGATGAAGATATTTCCCAAATGGACTTCTTCAAGGAGGTTGGGTCACGTGCACAGTCATGCCATTAGACTTTCCTGGGGTCCCTTCTCAAATGAGAATGTTCCTGAGACCACGTATTAAATCAATTCATACATTTATTCCTAGAGTAAGTCCCATCATCCATCCAACAGATAATCATTGAACAATTAGTAAATGTCTTAGGCTCTGGGGATAAGCCAGACAACCTTGAAGGAGTGCCCAGTCTTATGGGTGGAAAATAGACAAGAAGGAGGAAATCAGAACTTGAAACTTGCCGTGAGTGAATTGACAGGGCAGATGACAGAAGGACCCCAAACCCTGGGACAATGTTGGCGCTGATGTCCAAGGCTGAGTGAGCTCGCTGAAGCAGCGGGAGGTGGAGGGGTTTGTCAGTATTCCGCAGGGTGGACAGCACGTTGTACGGAAGCACAGTGGCCCAGGAGGGATTGAAGCTGGCGGGGCCAGGTACAGATGGGAGTCTCCTGTATCCCCTGTGTGTGGTGCTGGCTGATCCCTGCCACACCTGTGGCTTTTCCTGGTGCACCTGTCACTCTCTGCATGAGAACCTGGGCAGAGTGAGGAACCTGCCTTCTGCCAAGTGAGGACCAGGCTGCAGGTGCCCTGGAGGCAGCCCCCAAACTCTGAGGGTCCGGAGGCTGTGGATAAATAGCTTGGCTTCCCTGTCACTTGGGTGGGAGAGCCGTCTCCCGGAGATCCCCATTGCCCTCGAGCTGCTTATGTGTTTCATAAACCTTTACATGAACGTATCCTGGACTCTCTTTCAGCCCCCTGCCTTACTTCCCTGCTCCCGCACTACTTTGTCTTAGGAACATGTCGATCCAGAGTTCTCCAAACCGTGAGGATAAAAGCACAGTGGTCATGACTGCCAAGTAATTTCAAGGCGTCTGACACCGACTACAGATTCTCAGGTCCTAGCTCAGTGTGGCTAGAGCGTACAGTTGCCGAGGTTGGCCAATGTCCAGAGCCACCCTGCAGAGGTGAGTAGGGTCACCTCATGCGGGGCTGTGGGAACTGTTGAGTCTGAACTTCTTGGGCAGGCAGGGTCCGTCCCAGGCAGGAAGGTTCTGGCTTCTGGGGGAAGCATCGATGTGAAGAGTGAGTCAGGAAGCAGTGTGTGGAGGTCAAAGGGGCCTGTGGGAACCCAGGTAAAAGAGCTTAGCAGCCTGGATGAGGAAGTGGCCCAACTACGGAGAGAAATGGATCGATTTGCAGCCTGTTCCAAAGGTTTAGGGTGGTAAAGGTTCTAAGCAGTTGAGTGAACAGGGCATGGCCAACTATTCTAAAAGGTAGTAAAGAGAGGTGGGTGCCTTCGATATCCCTGCACAGGACTGGGAGGTGTATTTTTGTCCCCCTCATATTGATGGGAAGACGGAGGCTGAGGAAGGCGACACAGGGCGTTTTGACAACAAGGCATTTTGTCTCCTCAGCCAGGGTCCTTCCCCAGTGCTGCTGGATCCCAGCTACGGAGGGGGCAGGGTTACCTTGCCGTGGATGAGGAACGCTGTACCCCCAGTCTGAGGCATGTGCAGGGATGCAGCGAGGTGTCCCGTGCGGCTGCTGGTAAAGTGCAAACGGGCTGGCGTGGGTGTGGCAGGCAGAAACCTGGGAGGCATCTTTCCATTTTCTGATGCCTTACCTCTCTTCCCTTCTCCTCGACCAATGTGTATCAAGCGCTCCTCCTGGCCAGGCGTGTGCTGGTACCTCTGATAACAGAGCCGGTATCGATCCAGGATTCTGGGACTCAGGGACTCGACGTCACAGTTCCCCTTATTCCAGTGACGTTCCTGGTGTTGGACTGAAAGACATCCCCACGGATAAAGCATCATAGCCGGCAAACTTCTGTCGAGAGATGAACTTGCTTTGTAACTGCTGGACCCCTGCTTTGCTGATGGCATTGAAAGTGCTTTATGAGATCAAAGAGAACAATTTTGAGGTCCGAGACTCTTTTCCAAAGGTCCGAATTCTGCTGACAATTCCAGTTCGTTGTCATAAACAGTTGATGAGCACCTGCTGCCCTCTCTGTCCAGGTTCCCGCGGTACTGTGAGGAGGAGGTGATGAATGAGGCCAGGGCTTGGCAGCTTCTGTCTCCAAAGGGCCAGCTAACAGGGATCTGGGGCTTTGTGGGACGTAGTGACCGTGTCGCTGCTGCTCGGCTCTGCTTGCTGATTGTGGGTGTAAGTGTGTGTGCCAGTACAGTCTTGTGTTTGGATACGTATGCTTGACTGTCCCACGACAAAAATCAGATTCTTCTTTTGATTGTTTTCAGCCATTTTTAAATGAACAGCTGTGATTTCATTGCGGGCAATGTAAGAACGGGTGTCAGGCTGGTTTGGTCCCCAGTGACCTTGGCTTGACACACTCTGAATGACACACACAGCCCCTGATGTGAAGAAGCTTATGGACTATTCCAGAGGGGTAAATTAGATGGGGAAGTCATGTCACCACCTGTGAAGTGAGAGCTGTAGTCATGGGGTAGAGATCACAGAGCAGGCCCTGGGCTCAGTTTGCTACTGGACATGTGTGCAGGGTTTCATTCCTAAAAATCTGCTCCGGTTCCTACACTTGGTGAATTCAGTGGAGATAAAAGCAAGCATCAGGGAATGGAAAATCATGTTTGCTTGCAGAAAAAAGGGCTTTTTTTTTTTTTTTAAGTCCCCATCATGGTGAGTTCTTAGCGAAAGATCAGAAATCTTTTTAAAGATTT
>NC_048238.1:5819408-5823569 GCF_002007445.2 Ailuropoda melanoleuca | reverse complement strand
AGATTTTATTTATTTATTTGACAGAGATAGAGACAGCCAGCGAGAGAGGGAACACAAGCAGGGGGAGTGGGAGAGGAAGAAGCAGGCTCATAGCGGAAGAGCCTGATGTGGGGCTCGATCCCATAACGCCAGGATCACGCCCTGAGCCAAAGGCAGGCGCTTAACCGCTGTGCCACCCAGGCGCCCCGAGAAATCTTTTTGTTGCTGAGATAAATGTCTCTTTGTATAAATGGAATAAAAATAGACCTTCAACAAGACCACAGTTTATCTATTTTTTGTGGTATTATATTTCCGAGGAGTAGAGCACAGATTTATTTTGGGGAGGGAAGGGGGTTGTGTTTAATTTCATTGAATGCCCTTCGATATAAATAGGGTTTGTGAGTATTGACGTACCACACGGGTAGACTCCACTCAGCAATGCAGACCAAGGGAAGACGAGACACGGTCCAGCTCCAAGGACTAGGGTCATGGTGTGGGTAGCCAAGCTCTGGCTGAGGCTGCAAGGCTGGGAGATGAAAGTTAGGTCAGAGAGATGGTCTGAGGCTGAAGCCGAAGTGTAAAGCCATGAATTTCATCCAATTCACCATCAGTGCCAAAAGCGTTAGCTGGAAAATGGCCTGGGGGCTATAGCCATGTCTATTTTGGTCACCTCTGAATCCTTAGCACCTGGCACCATGCTTGTTACTCAGTAAAATTCAGCTGGAAAACAAAGATGTTGGTCTCCTATCTACAGCCACGTGTAGATTTTCTGCCCAGTTCTCCAACTCATTCTTTACAAGTGCATTGAACATTTACTGAATGCCTACTGGGTGCCAAAGCCTGTTATGGACTCCGGGGATACCGAAATGAAAAAGTAGACCCATCCCAGGTCCTCGTGGAGTTAACGTCTAATGTGGGCGATGCACAAAAAAAACACAAGCAACATTTTTTGTTGTTGTTGAGATTTTATTTATCTATTTGACAGAGAGTGAGAGAAAGCACAAGCAAGGGAGCAGCAGAGAGAAAGAGAGAAGCAGGCTCCATAGCAGGATCATGACCTGAGTGGAAGGCCGGTGCTTGACCCACTGAGCCACTCAGGCACCCCACAAGAAGCAAATTTAAATGTGCTGGTTGGCGAGGAGAGCAAGGGAAACAAATTAAGGCAGATAAGGGGGAGATGGAGTTGGGAAAAGAGTTTCTTTTGCAAAAGGCAACTGTGAAGGTCTTGCGTGTTTGCACCCGTAGCAGTGGTCTGCAGGGAGTGAGGGAGACGGTGGAGGTATGTTGGGAAGGATTTTGAAGGTGGTGCCCACAAGACCTGCCACTTCACTCCATGGGGCAGACAGTAAGAATTTACGGGGGGCGGGGGGCTTCCTTTCCATCCTAGACAGCATCCAAGCAGCATGAGCGTGGGTTCCTGAACACCCATTCGTGTCTAGCCATCAGTCGAGCTCGGTTTCTTCTGTTTTCCACCTCAAAATCACCAAACTTAAAACAGGTACAATGCACGGATGAGCACATGAGAAAAACGAGCATGAAAGAAACGAATTAGCGTGAATTATACCCAGTGTTCTAAATGGGATGAAGACTGGCTGAATCCAGTCGGGCGAGGACTGGCTCCGTGCTCACAGTTTGTGGGACCCTTCTGAATGGAGGGTGTTGAGTTTGCTTTGGTGAGATGTTACCCTTGAGTGAAACATGCCTTCAGAAAGAGCCCTATGAGCCCCTCAACATCACTTCTATGAAGACACTCTTGAGTCCGTTCCGTTATTAGAACGGGGTTTTTCTGCACTTGAGAAGAAAATTCTTTTTAGTATTTGTGTTAGGAAGTGTTGTTTCCCCAGACAACTTCCTTGCTTTTAACTGAGGTATACTTGAATTGTGTGGACTGATCAAGTTCTTCTGCTGGGTAGTCGGAAGCTCAGACCGGCATTCGTGGTCTCCATTCAAAGAGTGGTGAGGCCTCTGGAGAGTATAATTTGGTATCAAACACTTTATTGGTTTGTCTTATTTGTTCTCATTAAATTCCAATTCAGGGTATATGTCTGTTGTTTTTTTTTTTTATAAATATGTGTGTCATGTTACNGGGGTTTGCTTCATGTAGACACGAAAGCCAGCGGTCTGCCTCGTTTTGTATGCACGATTTCCCGCTTGTGTTTTATTGTGTGACTTTGTGGCAGCCAGTGGAGAAATCTCAATTTGGGAAATTGTTTCTTGATTTAATATCATTTTAAATGGTTTTTAGTGCACCCGCTCGAGAATTCCGCAAAGCAGAGGCACTCCTGTTTTAAATCAGGTTAAAATGACGAATTTGATGACACTTGGCTGCCCCTGAGATGAGAATATTGCTCTGAACTAGGGCTTCTCTTTAATTTTCCTCAAGTAATCTTTTCTCTTCCTCCTCAGTGACGTGATAGCTCCATTGCTTTGCACTCTCTGGTTACTTTTATTTAACCCAGTTTTTCTACCCAGTTCTTTGCAGCCTTAACATGTTCTGTTCTCCTTTTCATGCCTGTGGTGGTATTTGCATTGGTTTTAAGAAAGAGGGCATGGGAAGGCCATCTGCTTTTGTTGAGGGTACGTGTTTTGTGGCCCGAGGGGTGCGGGTCCACTGAGGAGCCATCTCCGAGTTCCCGGGGCAGGCTCGGACAGAGCCTTGCTTTCTGCTGCTCGACCGCCCTGCGCGTGCGGCACCAGAGTTCCCAGGGTCTTGGGCGCAGGGCTCTGTGTCCTCCCGCAACCCCATTCCTTCCCAGTATCTCTCCAGTCTGCAGACACTGTGTGCTTTCTTTCAGGTGTCAGTGCGGATCAAAGCCACCCAAAGAACATTTGCATGAGAATCTGTAGAATGATTAATTAGCAATGGGCATTAGTAATTTTTCTTTAAGGCTTTGAAATGTCTTTCATTGATAAACTTGTTCTGTTAAGCCTTGACTCCTTTTGAAATGGTTTTCATGCAGTCCTCCCTCTGTGACTACAAATTGGGTTTCTCCCCGTCTACACCTCTCCTATTACTTTGATTCCGCCGCGTGCTTAAGCGTGGTTATAAAGGACAGCGTCCTGACGGTCATACTCAGCCTCGGCCTGTTGTATGGGAGTGTATCTTCGCCCTTCAGTTTTTTGCTCTTTTTTGTTATTCCTACACTGGTTCTGTTTGTCCCATCTTGGAGCCCTAACTTCGGACCATGCTTTTCCATCAAATACAAATACACTAGGATTTGACACTGTCCGATTCTCACTTGCCTTTTCCTGATTATCCAAGAAGACTCTAGGGGTGTGTTTATAAAGGGCACACGGGAAGTCCATCAGCAGACACAATCTGAGCACGTGAGGCCACAGCATAGCAGAGTGCTGGGATGCCGTGGCCTCTTGCAGCCGCCCGGGGAACTCCGAGGAGAGACCCCACACACCTGGAGCCTTTGGGAAAAGGGGCGGGTCTGCACAAGGCGATTGCAGCTTCCCCAGGCAGAAGCTACAACGAACACTGGCTGACCCTTTGCCAAAAATAAAGCTTGTTGCCAATATGTGACTGAGGTGTGTAGAACGGAAACTTACGTAATTAAGAAAAATGAATGGAAATGTGAGGTTTGCCAATTTCATGCAGGAGTGCATTGCGAGGGCTGTGGAGGGGCTCATAGGGAGTGAGGAGCCCTGAACTTTCCGCTTGATCAGCTACCTGGGAAATCTATGTCATCCCCTACGGAGGGGACCCTCACAACCTGCTGTACTGAGGAGAGGTACCCCACAAGTGGTGGTGCTGATTGGAGCACCATTTTGTGCTGGCACAACTTGAGAGGACCATTCCTATTAGTGAGACATTTTAAATTGTAGGACTTGTGAAGACCGAGGGTGATGGAATGTTATTGCTGTGTTCATTCATCGACGGCCCTCTTCTCATGCAGAGATTTCTCTGAGGATATCGCTGTGAGCAAAGACAAAAAAGTCTTGGCCTCATGAGTATCATAGAAGGCAGTAGGACTGTGGCAAAAACTAAGGTGAAGGAGGAAACGGGAATTTGTGGCAGGTGCTTTCTTGGTGCGTCAGGAAGATACCATGACTGGTGGGTACTTGCGTGGGGCTTGACAGAGCGCTGGCGGTGAGATGCTGAGATGTGTCTTCAGTCCTGCTTTTGTCATGATCGAGATGTGTTGCCTTGAGTTCATCACATGTGTCAATTCCCTC
>NC_048238.1:5814030-5819208 GCF_002007445.2 Ailuropoda melanoleuca | reverse complement strand
TGCCACCCAGGCGCCCCGCTAGCCTACTAGTTTGACGGGGGTTTGCTTCATGTAGACACGAAAGCCAGCGGTCTGCCTCGTTTTGTATGCACGATTTCCCGCTTGTGTTTTATTGTGTGACTTTGTGGCAGCCAGTGGAGACATCTCAATTTGGGAAATTGTTTCTTGATTTAATATCATTTTAAACGGTTTTTAGTGCACCCGCTCGAGAATTCCGCAAAGCAGAGGCACTCCTGTTTTAAATCAGGTTAAAATGACGAATTTGATGACACTTGGCTGCCCCTGAGATGAGAATATTGCTCTGAACTAGGGCTTCTCTTTAATTTTCCTCAAGTAATCTTTTCTCTTCCTCCTCAGTGACGTGATAGCTCCATTGCTTTGCACTCTCTGGTTACTTTTATTTAACCCAGTTTTTCTACCCAGTTCTTTGCAGCCTTAACATGTTCTGTTCTCCTTTTCATGCCTGTGGTGGTATTTGCATTGGTTTTAAGAAAGAGGGCATGGGAAGGCCATCTGCTTTTGTTGAGGGTACGTGTTTTGCGGCCTGAGGGGTGCGGGTCCACTGAGGAGCCATCTCCGAGTTCCCGGGGCAGGCTCGGACAGAGCCTTGCTTTCTGCTGCTCGACCGCCCTGCGCGTGCGGCACCAGAGTTCCCAGGGTCTTGGGCGCAGGGCTCTGTGTCCTCCCGCAACCCCATTCCTTCCCAGTATCTCTCCAGTCTGCAGACACTGTGTGCTTTCTTTCAGGTGTCAGTGCGGATCAAAGCCACCCAAAGAACATTTGCATGAGAATCTGTAGAATGATTAATTAGCAATGGGCATTAGTAATTTTTCTTTAAGGCTTTGAAATGTCTTTCATTGATAAACTTGTTCTGTTAAGCCTTGACTCCTTTTGAAATGGTTTTCATGCAGTCCTCCCTCTGTGACTACAAATTGGGTTTCTCCCCGTCTACACCTCTCCTATTACTTTGATTCCGCCGCGTGCTTAAGCGTGGTTATAAAGGACAGCGTCCTGACGGTCATACTCAGCCTCGGCCTGTTGTATGGGAGTGTATCTTCGCCCTTCAGTTTTTTGCTCTTTTTTGTTATTCCTACACTGGTTCTGTTTGTCCCATCTTGGAGCCCTAACTTCGGACCATGCTTTTCCATCAAATACAAATACACTAGGATTTGACACTGTCCGATTCTCACTTGCCTTTTCCTGATTATCCAAGAAGACTCTAGGGGTGTGTTTATAAAGGGCACACGGGAAGTCCATCAGCAGACACAATCTGAGCACGTGAGGCCACAGCATAGCAGAGTGCTGGGATGCCGTGGCCTCTTGCAGCCGCCCGGGGAACTCCGAGGAGAGACCCCACACACCTGGAGCCTTTGGGAAAAGGGGCGGGTCTGCACAAGGCGATTGCAGCTTCCCCAGGCAGAAGCTACAACGAACACTGGCTGACCCTTTGCCAAAAATAAAGCTTGTTGCCAATATGTGACTGAGGTGTGTAGAACGGAAACTTACGTAATTAAGAAAAATGAATGGAAATGTGAGGTTTGCCAATTTCATGCAGGAGTGCATTGCGAGGGCTGTGGAGGGGCTCATAGGGAGTGAGGAGCCCTGAACTTTCCGCTTGATCAGCTACCTGGGAAATCTATGTCATCCCCTACGGAGGGGACCCTCACAACCTGCTGTACTGAGGAGAGGTACCCCACAAGTGGTGGTGCTGATTGGAGCACCATTTTGTGCTGGCACAACTTGAGAGGACCATTCCTATTAGTGAGACATTTTAAATTGTAGGACTTGTGAAGACCGAGGGTGATGGAATGTTATTGCTGTGTTCATTCATCGACGGCCCTCTTCTCATGCAGAGATTTCTCTGAGGATATCGCTGTGAGCAAAGACAAAAAAGTCTTGGCCTCATGAGTATCATAGAAGGCAGTAGGACTGTGGCAAAAACTAAGGTGAAGGAGGAAACGGGAATTTGTGGCAGGTGCTTTCTTGGTGCGTCAGGAAGATACCATGACTGGTGGGTACTTGCGTGGGGCTTGACAGAGCGCTGGCGGTGAGATGCTGAGATGTGTCTTCAGTCCTGCTTTTGTCATGATCGAGATGTGTTGCCTTGAGTTCATCACATGTGTCAATTCCCTCGGCCACAGGGTCCTCAGCAGAAAATGGGATTCTTTAGACTGTTCTGCCTCTTTCTTCTGGCTTCTAAATACTTGCATTTTTTAAAGATTTTATTTATTTACTTGAGAGAGAGCAAAGTAGACCCTTGCTGAGAGAGGAGCCTGACGCAGGACTCAATCCCAGGACCCTGGGCTCATGACCTGAGCCGAAGGCAGATGCTTAACCAGCTGAGCCACCCAGGCGCCCCTTAATACTTGCATTTTGTTTAGTCTGTTTCACACCCAGTCCCGACGATTCCATCTGTATCTGCCTCTTACCGTTAGAGATGTGGGGATAGTTTTGGTTTTGTACTTCATGAAATGTCTTGGAGTTACTGCAGGTGCTGCAGGAATTCAAGTGTCATTCCTGGAAGAGAAGTAGACTAGGGCAGGGTAGCATTTGTCTCGGGGTCCTCACGTCCTTAAGCCTTTCTCTGTGGGAGCCATTGTAACAGAGGGTCTGGTGGTATAACAGACGGCGACCCAGGAGAGGGCCACCTCTTCGTTGCTGCTTTATGCTAATGATAAAATCCCCAGGGGTTCCATTTTTATTTACTGAACACCTAGAAAGCCCTCTTCTGTGTGGTGTCCCTTCAAATGCCGTATGTCCACATATCTCCACCATGACTTCCAGGGAAAGAACGGACATACAAGAAATTAAAAAGGAAATGAGCTTATATATGTTGAAACTGTTTCCTAACGTATCTGGACTTTGCAGAGATTTAATGGAGTATTTTAAAAATAATGTCACTTAATAGAACTAGAGTGACAAATTTCTACGTTTCCTTAGTTTTATGAAGTGACAATATTTGGTCAAAATATAAAGAATATAATTACGTATTAATTTTCATTCTTCAGCTTGGCTTAAGTAGCAGAAAGTTGTTAAAAATTTGCCTATTTTGAAAAAATTTTTTGCCTATTTTGAATTATTTTGCTTATTTTAGACTCCAAAATTATAGGCAAATTACTTTGTTTATTGGATGCTTCTTTTTTGCAGGTGATCTGATTAAGTTTGTTTTCTTTGCTATAAAATGATTTTTATATAACTATTCTACTTTCATATATTATTTGGTCCACGTCAGAGGCATACATATTATTTTTCACTATGAAGATTAGTCTGAGAACCATTTTAATTGGCCCGTCTATCAATTTGCAACATTGTTACAACCTGATGAACTTCCCTGGGTTTCAGACGCTTTGTGGGAAGTTTTGGTATTTGTTGCCTCCAATTAGATGGCGGAGCTGAATAGAACAGGTCACAGTGTTTGAAACGCAGTGAAATCAAAATGCATGCATTGAAGGTGCTCATTTGGCTCAAGAGAGTATAATGAGAGAATTTCGATAATGTGATAATTCATTCTTTCCTCTGTCATTCGTTGTCGTGGAAGTCTTAGCTCTTTTCTCAAGGAGCTTGAACGCGGTAATTCTGTTTGCTGACTGCTTATAGCTAAGAGAGAAAGTACCTCTCAAATAGCTTCTAGCTGGAAACATCCGGTTCACTAAAAAGCTAGCAGATTTGACTTGTTTTTGCATGAAGATTCCAGAAGTCCCACAGAAATATCATTCACAGCAATGCTGACTGGTAGAAGTACTTTGGAAATCCTGGAGTTATTTTCAAGTGTTAGTTAGAATTGTTATTTGTTTTACTTTTCCTTTTCTTTCATCCTTTGAACTGTTGTAATGAATTACTTGTGTTCTAACCTCTCGTTTTAGTCACACCGCAGAATTTTAGTCTGGCTTGTGTTACTGAGAAATCCACATGGTGGAGACACGGGTTCTGGGGCACCACCATCAGCAGAGCTGTCCTGAGTCCTTTTCCCTTTATTTATCTTATTTAGGGTCTTACCCTGTCTCACTGGTTCTTGACTGGGGGCGTGTGTGCCCTTCTCCCACCCCTGGTGACGTTTGGCAATGTTTGGAGACATCCCCATTCTCAGGTGGGGATGGAGTTGCTACTGGCATTTAGCGGGGAGAGGCTGAGGATGTCGCTAATGTCGTACAGCGCACGGGACAGCCTCCCGGAACAAAGATTCACCCAACCCCACATGTCACTAGGGCTGAGGCTGAGAAACCCTGCCTGTTCCCACGAGATGAATGGTGCGTTTCTTACCAGTGGCCTGCTCAGACCTCCTTCCGAGGTGGGACGGTTTTCCCTGCCTACAGCAAATTGTGCCACGTGGGGATCAAGCCCTCAACCTCGATCTCATTAGAGCCTGCAAGTGCTGTGTGAAGTATTCTCTTAAAAGCAGGATTCTATTTTCGAGCTTCCCTTTTTTTGGCAGGCAGGGGTAGACTTTACTAATAATTGCAACCTACAAAAGATATAAAGCTTTCTACTGTAGCCAAGTATAGACGGAAAATGGGTGTCAGTGCCTACGTTTGTGTGTGTGCTGAGGAATAGGACATCCTTTCAGTGTAGCAAAGTATTTGTCAACCCTAACAGCAGCTTGCAAAATCACTAGGCCTACGAAATTCACATTCACAGGCCAGGAGATGTCTTCCTTGATTGTCCCGTGTTTATTACTGTGACTCCTGAGCTCACCAGCGTTCCCTTTGCTCTTTATTGTAACTTAAAAAAGAAATAGAATCTGTGACAGACATGGTCATTTTGCTCTTCTTCCCCAGGAAAAGGTTCTCCTAAGGCTAAATGCCCTAGATAGAGCTAGAGATATTCTTGCCTCTTTCAAAAAAGTATATTACAGAAAGTTGTTGTTGTTGTTGTTGTTTTTAAATAGAAGAGGTGGCCTGTCTTCATTCTTTTTTTAAAAAGATTTTTATTCATCCATTTGAGAGGAGAGAGGGAGAGAGAGCATGAAGGGGGGGGGCAGATGGAGAGGGAGATGCAGGCTCCCTTCTGAGCAAGGAGCCCGATGTGGGATTCGATCCCAGGACCCTGAGACCAGAGCCCGAGCCGAAGGCAGATGCTTTACCGACTGAGCCACCCAGGCGCCCCTATGGAGAGTTTTAAAACTACCTGTTTTCCAGAATCAGAGACCATCTGTATGTCTCTATATAGCCCCCCACCCCT